>NC_052619.1:3163224-3463224 GCF_016545825.1 Eucalyptus grandis | reverse complement strand
GGGAAGAAGCGGTTTTGAGGGGAAAATGAGGTTTTAGAGAATGAGATCCGAATTGGATTCCCGATCGGATCCGGGCGATTTGGATAGTCCGAATATGTACTCTCTCTTTTTTTCCCTCTTCAACATTTTGACGATTTGGAACAAAAATAATAAAAAAATAATTATTTTTCTGTTCCTGTTAACAGAAATTATTTCCTAAAATAGATGTCTTACTATACACACCCCTATTCTACCTTATGTTCTCTTTCTCTTTTTCAATTTTAATCAGTAGCTTTAATTTTCCTAATACCATCAAACGTTGCACACTCGTTACTTGTTTGTAAGAATTTATCATTTGAAAAATTAAACAGATATTTAAATTATCAAATGGTAGAAGAATTTTTCTGTGACACGGCATTGACCATTTTAAGATTAGAAATTGTTCTAGTAAGATTATTCTTTGGATAGACAAAATGCAGATTGTAATATTAAAAAGCATTAGAGAATTTATGAAATGATCAAACTTATGCATTTGCCTCTAGATTCAATATTGTAAAATAAGTAATTAAACACACTTTGGAAAGGAAAAAAGAGATTGAAATTGCCTAAAATCAGAAGGATCTTTTATTCCTTATAGTATTCTCATAAGAACGTGAATATGATAAGCACTTGGATTTGAGGTTACGGGAGCTGGAGAGAGGGGAATTAGTCAAGAGTGTGCCTAAAATTTGAGGTTCACGTCTTCGGTTTTAAGTATGGGCCGTGTCTTTGCTGGGTTGCTCTTGGAAATGTTGGGCACGGCAGTCAATGGGCCCGTTTTGTTCAACTCTGAGAAAATGCAAAGGCATTTCTCCAAGTATTTTTGGAGGAATGGGCATTTGATGAAGGCAAATTGGAGGAATGGGCATTTGATGAAGGCAAATGTGTTTGGATACTTTATTTTGGTGTATTTTGTAAAGTAGCTTTGAGGTGAAAAGGAAAAGGAAAAAGGAAGAGGAGATGCTGAAGCAGAGGGGAACAATCAGGAGGCACCGGGGGGCGACGGCTGGTGGCAATGGTGGTGGGGAGGTGGCATATCACATGACCCCTGCACTGCCGTCGCCTGGGTCACGACCCTCGCATCGCCGTCACCTGAGGTCACGACCCAAGGCGACGGCGGTGCAGGGGCTCAATGCCCGAGGTCACCTAACCTCAGGCGACCAGATCCAGCGACCCTTCACACAATAAGTCCAAGGAAGATGATGAACAGTAATTATTTATGGCAAAAGAGGAAAACGCAATTATCAATTAGGGCAATATTGGAAAAAAAAAATCATTAAACCCCTATTAAGCATTCCGAAAAAAATCTTTGGCTCAAAGAGTGGTCAACCAAACACATTTTTTTTTTGCCAATGGGCTTTTGGGGGCTCAAAGCCCTTTAGAAATGTTGAACCAAACGGGGCAAATGTCTTCTTTCGTTCTGTAACTTCATCAATGTTCAGTAAATACATTGATCTAAAACGCAGAGGGTTAGTAATTGGAACCGGGGTGGACCAAATTGGACCGGTCGATCCGGTTCCCAGCTCTTCAGTGGGATAAGATTAGACCGAATTAGAAACCGATCATGCCTACTTGGAGTTTCTAAATCCAATTTAGGAGTTCTTTGGCAGTGAAATTATGTGAAAATTATAAATTAAGGTGCTCTAGAACCATAAAATTTTACCATAGTCTATTCTCAATTTCAGCCTGGAGGGAATGGATTTTTAAGTTTCATATGCGTTGTTGCTCTATTGCAAATTTCTATTTCCTAGCGATGCATTTCGCTCGCCTTCGGCCATCTTTTGAATTGGTAAAATTTAGGATCCTTTCGTACTTTGAAATGACTATCTTTTACAGGTAAGCCCACTTAAAATGGAGTTGGGTAGAGGGAAATACGGGGCAAGAAACTTCGTCACGCAAGTGCTTGTTCCGAAGTTGACCCATAAAACGTTTTGACTACAAATTAGCGTAGCCTAGTTAAGACAAGGCGGTCCTTTACTTACGTTTTGATATCGCTTCTCATTTAATTGATAGGATTTCGAGTCCATAATATAGTTTGATCTAGACTTTCCCAAGTGAATGGTTCTTATTTCTCCTATAAATTTGTAAATTCATGCATTGAAAATGATAGAAATTCAATATATTATAAGTTGCAAAATAACACTTTTGTTACGTAAAAATCTAGATCGGATATTGTTTACTTTTCAATTATTTGTGAATGGTTTAAGAAACTTTTAAAAGATAAATGTACTAGAAGTCCTAAAACTTCATTATAAAAATGCAGTCGAGTTCTAAAATGATCAAAAAATGCAACTAAGCTCTAAAACTTGTCTTGAAAATATAATTGAGTTCTAAAACCTCCATAAAGTGCAATTAAATCCTAATAAACAAAGAGATTTTACTATCATTGTTTGTGCATTTTTGAGTTCACTTACATAAATATGCACTTCTTATTAAATACCGAAGAGGATAAATTTCATTTAATATTGACTTATATCCCGACCACCAAACATATCTTAAGAGTTATTGCGGTACCATCCATGCAATTTCTATTCGCGACTCTAGCTAGATAATATGTAACTAATTATGTGGCCCCACACTTCTCTACATGAAGCCAAATTACAAATAAAATGTGCACTATGTGAGCTACGCCTTGTAGCATGTTAACCTAGTATTATTGGATTACTGGTAGACTTTCATTATTATAAAAAAAAAATGCTTCCTATATTTAAAAAGTACTAATTTTCTGACCGTTAAATACAATATTTCTGTAATATTTAATGTTCTAGGTAATTTTGATATCCGGGAAATGTGGCGTACATTAGTCTCTTAATTATGCTTTCCCACATTCATTATGACCAGTATAGCTTCTCCAATATATTTAGATACATTTAGGTATCCCAAGGCGCCTACTAAAATTGCCACGTGTTGATAGGGGTTCACATGCATAAAATTAGTAAACTGCTGTTCCAACACGACGAAGCTAAACAGCTTTATTGGTAAGGTAGTTAGTTGTCTTCACATTTCAGGGAAACATCATAGATTCGGATCTCTAGGCCCCCAAATTCGATATTCCTTTTTTGTTTTCTTAAATTTTCTCATAAGCAAATAAAATGTTTTGTTTATTTCATCAGGACTTTAAGACTACGCATGACAAAATTTCTGTTTCTCAATTTCTCTATTTTTCCGTTCCTCGGAATAGATTTGGAACAGAAATCCATTTAGTAACGCAATTTGATTTCTCCATTTCTGAAACAGATTTCTATTCTAAAAATTGATTTAGAGGAAAAATCAAAAGCTAAAAATTGTAGCTTCTTAGGGTGTGGCCATAAATTGATTTCTCAATTTTTATTTTCCAAACAAGTTTCTGAGCAAAGAAACCCGTTTGATAACGACTCAAAACTTCAATTTCTAGAACAGAATTTCGTTTGATAACATAATAAAATTTCTATTTCTAAGAATAGAAATTGATTAGATAATAACATAGGAAATCCTCAAATACAAAATAATAGTCGAAATAATATTAATGCATTACAACAAGGCGTTTCAACGGTGCATATCTATTTCTAAAACTAAAAAGAATTAACTTCTTTAACATTGGCATCATGCGCAAGGAATGCTGTAGAGCATAAAACATTTTACAAAAAGAAAAAAAAAAGATTTTTTTTTCTAGACTTGTCAAAAATAAAAGAACCTAATAAATTGGCTTGCGAAGGACTCGATCGAAAGGCCCCCGATTGACGAGTTGGCGGCGAAGGTTCGACCTTGACGAGGTTGATGCCGTCGGATCAAACGAAAGCGGCCGACCTGATCCTCCTTGACGAAGCTCTGCTGCTATTTCGGTAGGAGAGGCGTAGCCGACGGCGAATTGCTAATCGGCGTCAGAGAACGACACGCGGGTTCGTAGATTCACAGGAAGGGCTGCGGGTTCTGATCTTAGAGACAAACCCGAGATGGGTTTGACGCGATCGGATTTGGCAAAGTCATCGACTACAGGGAGGATGAAGTCAGAGTCAAGGCGAGGTGAGCAACAATGTCACCGACGAGAGGACGGAGTTGGAGTCGACGGCACTAGGATTTTTGGTTGAAATGTTGAGAAGAAGGAACGCCCAAATAAAAAAAGCCCATATGGTGAATGAAAAAGGACGCCCAAATTGGAGAAAAGAAGAAATAATTTTTGTTTCTATTTTATAAATTAAAAAGTTAAAAATTTTAACTTTTTATTTCTTTATTTATGAAATGAAAATTTATTTCAAAAATAAAAAAATTATATTATATTACGAAACGAATTTCTATTCAAAACCTATTTAAGAACAGGAAAATGGATAAATCCAAAAACGGAAATTTTATCGTACGGGTCGTTTCTTCTTTTCTCCAATTTGGGCATCTTCTTCGTTAACCAGACGGGGGCGTTCCTTCTCTCCTTAACGCTTCAACCAAAAGCCCTAGCGCCGTCGACTCCGAAGCTGTCCATCCTCGCCGTCGACTCCAATTCCGTCCTCTCGCCGGTGACGTCGTCTCTCACCTCGCCGTCGACTCTGACTTCGTCCTCCCTGCAGTCGACGACTCTGCCGGATCCGATCGCGTCGAACCCATCTCGGGTTCGTCTCTGAGATCGGAACCGCGGCCCTCCCTGCCGTCGCCGTCCTCTTGCCGGTCAGATCGTCGCTCATCTCGCCGTCAACTGCGACTCCGTCCTCCCTACACCCGTCGACTCCAACTCCATCCTCTCGTCGGTCACATCGTCGCTCACCTCGCCGTCGACTCTGACATCGTCCTCCTTGCAGTCGACAACTCCTCTCGCAAGCGTCCACTTTGTCTACTCGCTGCCGTCGACTCCAACTCCGTCCTCAACCCTAGGCCCTCATTGATTGCGCCGCGCCACGCCGACGACCATCCTACCCCCAATCGGCGCACTCATTTCCAGTGAGTGCGTTCTCCACTTTGTCACGGCTCTCTTCCGCCCCCACGATTCAAGTCGCGTGTCACTGTAGCCGATCCCAAGTAATCAATCTAGGAGGTTCTGTTTCTCTTCGGTTGAGAGCACTCCGACGTTGGATCGTTCTTCGTTTGCCTTCGAATTTGTTGATTCATTTGGATAACTATCTCACATCATGCCGGCTCATTGAATGTATCTGTCTACTGAACTACCGAACCTCTCGCAGTTCGCGTTCACCAGCTGTTCAACAATTTGCCCCAAAGACATTAGCATTGATTTGAGAATTTTTTTTGGTTAGTCCTACCCTATTCCTACTTTACACTCACTCTCAGACTTTCGAAACCCGTTACATGTCTCCATCCCCTCCCCTGAAAATGTGAGAATTTAAATCTCTCATCTCCCCCTTCCCCTTCCATGTTGGAAGATAGTTACTGGTGCGAATCTCAGTGATTGATTTGAGAATTATGTAGTGTTACATGTACGTTACTGCTTGGTATGTTGAGCTGGCGACGTAGCTCCTAATTCATCCTTTGATGGCCAAGAGCCCTCGTTCCTTTAGTGCATTGGTTTGCTCTGCTCTCATCGAATTAGATACCCCTTCTAATATGTTGCTGAATTGTCATCTGAGCTGAGCATGTCCGGGTTTATTTTCTAGCTTGAGGTGTTCAAGATGCATGTAGCCTAATTGTTTAGGTGCAGAGAAACCCTCTATGGTTTGCAGGTCGTTCATATGTCGAAGTTGTCGCTTTTCCTTCACTTACTGATTGCTACTCTTTGCTGCTCTGTTGGTGTTATGGATTTAACTATATAGACCTTTATAAACCATGTGGTATACAACCCAAGTTTGATGCAAGGAAAAAATGTCCGAGTGTGGCAGTTGATCAAATTCGAGTTGTTGTTATATAAACTTTATTCACTGCTTTCTCTCTGGATAATAAATTGTTGTTTTCATTTTCAAGTAAAAATGTTTGGTTGAAATTGTGGGTTTCAATTGTATTCAGTTGTTCCCACCCAAGAGTCCATTCTGTTAAGATCCAACTTCCTTCAGTCAGAATAACTGATTTCCTTTTGCCCATGCTTCTTTCTTGTTTCATTTAACTAATGGAAAAAAGACAATGGTGACATAAATGTCAAGTTCTTTTCTGGTGGTGTCCAATAGCATTCTCTTTGCTTGAATGCATCAGTGGAATGTGTGAAGCGTTTTTCTTCAGTTCTTTAAGTTCAGAGTCTTGGTAAGACAGATGAATGATGATTTGATTTGATGCAGAAACATGAGATGCCCCAAATCAAAGCTTCTTTACTTTTCTATTAGTATTATTTCGATTATTATTTTATATTTGAGAATTTCCTATGTTGTTAACTAATCAATTTCTATTCTTAGAAATAGAAATTTTATTCTGTTATCAAATGGATTTTTGTTCCAGAAATAGAAATGAACTTGCTCGGGAAGTAGAAATTAATAAATCAATTTCTATTCCAGAAATTTTGTCATGCGCACTCTAATTTCTCCTATGAGATTCCCAGAAAATTCACTGATTTCTAAATGTTTTCTTCTTCTTTCCTTTCTCATCTTTTTAGTGATTTCTAAATGTTTTCTTCTTCTTTCCTTTCTCATCTTTTTAGTGTTCATATTCTTCTATTAATATCTATAATCAAATATAAGTGACTGTCTGGGCAAAAGGGAATCATCTTATTAGGAATTCGAGCAATTATTTAATTGAGTGCAACTATAATATATATTGGATAAAGATACGTCAGTTGGGTGGTTACTAAACGAAGACAATGTAATGAGTAATTTTATTATGTGATGCAAGGGCAAATTTCGACACAAATAGTGAGGATAGAAACATGGTCTGGCCTATACATATCGATTGATAGATCAAAGACTGCATTGTGTGGAATCCAATCGCAAAAACAGTTTTTTGTACAGAAAAAGAGTGCTTTGATTTATTGTCAAATCTGTTTTAACGTTTAGTTTCTATCGCCCTTAACAAATTTCTATATTAGCTCAGATAAAAACTTATTTAATCTTGTCCGTCACTGAATTCATCTCATTATAAATTAGTTCAAATGTACTTAGGTATAGAGAATTCACACTGGAGAACTCCTCGTACACCTTAATTTGACTGCAACCATAAGAGAGCTTCGTTCGGTCGCACCAGAAAATTCTAGAGCCGAACCATGTCCGATGAGACAGCATGCCGTCTTTTCACACGCGACAATCAATTCGCAAAGTGCAGGACGATCCTACTTTGTTGTAGCGATAGAACGGAATTCGATTCGATGCTTTTCAACAAGACAAGGACGCATCTGAATGATTCAGAAGCAGAGCACAGTTTAAACGACCTCGAACACATACGCTTAAACCATGGTGCATGGCACATTCCGGAGAACCATGCCGAAAATGCTTGAGTACCCAGTGTTTAATTCACAACAATAAAAGAAAAACACGCGGAAAAACGATGCAGTTATCTTCAGTAACTTCGAGCTAAGCGGCAGCATGCTGCGCAAAATAACAAATGTGAGTGCTAGAAAGAAAGATGGCTAATTGGTTAGATGAAATGCTCGAAAGGAAGAAATAGGAGTCGTAGAACAGACCGGGAACCTCCAGACTGTCAACAAGACTCCTCTCTGCTAGACCACCCCAGCGATGCGGAAACAAAAGCTGGCAAACTAGGATGCTTTTGCAATTATATATTCCAAGATTACCTTAGACCTTAAAAGACAAGACCTCCAGTTCCAGGAAATGTTGATGCAAATTCCCCTCTCTAATGAGTATTAATCATCTGAAAACACTATATAAGCAAAATTTCCAAGCACTTGGTTGCTACAGATATACATAAATCTCACTTGCTAGGAGGCCATAGACGATGCATAATACTACAGACCATTACAATGAATTAACGGATAACAACACCATTCATGCGAGTCTTTTCCAGTCCACATGATAGCCAAACTTGATCTATGGTCGACTACTTTCAAGTGGATCATTTTCCAGAACATGTAAAACCATCACACAAGAACCAAACCGAAACCAGGGGGCCGTCAAGCACATCGTTGTTAGCAGTCGTCCAAAATTCATACAATGGGAAGGACAAGAGAATCAATGAAACAAAGTCAGAGAGATGGATGATGTGGAGACCTATTAGGAGGTGTCGGAAGCAGCATCTTTCTACTTCTCACTCCCTCCTTTTGCTCGGCACCACATTATTGCCCAAATGGGTGTTCTTCATCATCTATCCATTGGATGGATGAAGAGAAATCAGCACATCTTAGACTTGGTGAGTTACCGAAAAAGAACTAAAAAAATGGACCATAATAGTGAGCACCAAAGTTAATTCACCCAGTTAGATTAGTATACCTCGGCCTACACAGAGGTCTGCTGTTAGTCTGAGAAAACTTGTAATAAAGAAGAATTCTTGCCTCTGCATAGAAAATGAACAGCTTAGGTCGAGGAACCGACAGCCACAAAAGACATAGCACAAGAATGACCAAGAAGAATTAAGCCTCTAAGTCAATGAATGAGAAATTTATTCTAAGTCTTGCAATTACAAGTAAATATAGAATTAAGCCTCTGGTCACATTTAAATCAGTCTCAGATGGATTGCTGGTTGATTTCAAACCTGAGACATTCAGTCCCCTCTTCTTCAACTTCTTCAAAGCCGGACAATTCGATGTTTGGACGTTGTCCACCCCGGCTCCAAAGTCGCAGAGAGGTTTCCAGTTCCTGAAACCCAAGACTTTGCGGAAACAGATAAGAGTACTGTGGGGTCTCGCAGATTTGGGCTATTCAACCCATGCGTTTCTCCTTAATGAATGAAGCCACATGTCTCCATGCGAGCTAACCATGCGAGCTTTTTAGCTGCATAATCTAACTGTGCAAGCGACGGTTTGAGCCCAAAACTTGAGTCTTGCTTTAACATCTTCAGGATGATCACCTGATCAACAGAATCACAGCAATGGAAAATCAGAACACTGACACCCCAAAACTGAAAGTGAAGAAATATTCAAGTGCCGGTAATAGAAGGTAAGACATAGACCATAGAGTCGTAAGACCATTTAAGCACCAGAGAATCAGAGTCTCCACGTGCCACAGTGACATGGATTTTAGAGCTGGGTGATGAGGGCTAGATATGCATTTACTCTCAATCTTCATTCCACATACATATCAAACATCAAGAAACTAAAGAATAAAATGAGAACCGATTGGACAAAATTCGACAATTATTCACATCAAAACTTGCTACTTCACCCACAATGAGTTAGCTTGGAAACAACACAGATCTGACAACCATAGACCATAGAAATACTTGAATTCATTCAATGTTGAAGCCCTGTAAACTGTTTTATGAAGACAACCGAGACACCATCTGGAGAACAACTACGATTTGCAAAATCCAATCAATTCCAATTTTCACAAACTGCTAGAAGAAATATCCTACAACCCCCCACCACGAATAAAATCCAGGAATTCAGGACCTAACTCGAGCAGACAAAACAAAACCATCAAAGCCACAGCTCGCTATAATTGCATCTCCTAAAGTACCGCCGCATATCAAAGCAGAAGCAAGGCAAAATGAATTCTTGAGGAAATTAAACAGTCGACGCCGTAGCCTCAACTCGATCAAGATCTCAAAGTCAGATCGACGTCAACAGATCTAATCACACACACAGAAAGCAATCTCGGAAGCTACTCTATAATCAAAATGATTGGACGTAGTGCTCACCAGGGCTAGAGATCTTCCAGCTGGCGATGGGGCTGGCGGCCGCGGCCGGAGGGGACTCCGTCACGGACGACGGCGGGGCGGATCTCTCCGGCGACTTCTGGTGGTCGTCGAGCTGGAACTTCTGGCTCATCGAGTAGCACAGCTCGAGGGCGGGCAAGGTGTTGCAGAGCTCGGGAATCTCGTCGTAGCTGAACCCGAAGCCGAGATCCAAGCACCCTTTGAGCTCGTCAAGGTCCTCGTCCGTCAAGCTCTTGGTCCGCACCAGGTCGTCCTCGTCCGCCGCCTCCACGTACCCCTCCAGCAACACCTGGCTCTTCTTCTTCTGCAGCTTCTTCACCTCCTCCTCCTTCTTCTTAACGGTGCCCTGGATCGCTTGCGCGTCGGCGTAGGTGGGGGAGGTCAAGAACGGCCATTCCTCGATCTGGGCATCGAAGTCCGACGCCGAGTCGCACGGGAAGGCCTCGTTCTGCAGGGTTTCTCGGCCAATTGGCTTGACCGAAGAAAACCCAGATCTAGATTCGAAAGAAACGACTACCATTTTCTCTCTCTACTTCTCTCTCTCTCTCTCTCTCTCTCTCTCTCTGGGAGGTGAATGTGCGAGAGGCGGAGAGACAGAGGCTGCTTATAAAAGGTGGATCCAGAGGGGGGGAAAAGGCGAGAGCGTTTTTCTTGCGATTTTCCCACGATTTCTTTCCGAGAAAAGGAGAGAGAAAATCGGGCGTGGATTGATGTATGTGAAGACATGATGAGTGGGTTTGGTCGACGCATGATGATGTCCATGGATGGATGGATGGACGGATGATGTGGTCCGGATGTGTCTGACAGCTGTCAGGTGTGACTACAGTGAATGGGATGGGTGATGGAAGGTGACAGGGCAGAGGGGACGCGTGTTTTCATTGCTTTTCTCTTCTTCTTTTTTCTTATTTTTCTTTTCTTTTTTTTTGTCTTTTATTGAATTGCTGCACAAATAAATCATATTTTGATAGCCAGTCTCAATCTAATTTACCCTGGTAATTGACCAATCTTTTGTTTTTTCTATGATTGAGCGCACAAAGAACTTTTTATTAATTGATAAAAGTTAAAGTGTAACTTTAACATGTTTTAACTTAGCATACACGTTTCCGCGTTCTAAGATGATAGTGATTATATTTCTTATTTCACTATTAAGACGTACTGATATCGCGTGAAATGATTGATTTATTGTTTGATTACTACAGTAACTTTTTGATTATAGCAAGTACATTTTTGTCGTTATATCCATTGAACCGTGTTGACAAGTCAAATCAAATAATATCAAAAACGAGGTAAAACGCGGGTTCGTTCTTCTCTCTGTCGGCAAGCCCCCTGATCTCCAAAAACTCTTCCTTCTTTTGAAGCTCTCCTATAGTCTTTCAGCTCCGAATTAAGAGCCTACTTATTCTTTAATTTTCTTTTTCTTTACTTTGATTGTCTCTTATTTTTTCCTCCTTATATATTTTAGGAGTTTGTGCATAAACAAATTTCTACAATTGATCTTGAGTGAATAGGAGACCAGTTGATGACTCGCCCAATCGATAGTCACTAAGAAGGATGTTTGTGATGTGGCTCCACAACTTTTTCGAGATTAGACGGCTCTCCTCTCTTGATGAATTTGTGTCACTAATAAACTAGTGAAAATTTACTCTTTGGCAAAGAGAATATTCTCAAGAATATAATTTTAACAATATTTTAGGATACAAAATCTATTCAACATGTCATGCTAAAGGAAAAAAAAAACTGATCGATGCCTACTATTACTCAAGGTTTGACATTGAAAGATATCAATTACAAGGGGCTTATGTAGGTTGGAAGAAGTTTCTTCTAATCATGTCTTCATTGATGGATTATCAATATGGATATTATCTATGTTTAATTTTGATTAAGTTTGTATATAGGTGATATTCATAATTTATGACTCGCCAATTTGAGGTATGATTGGATCAAGGAGCTTTCTTCGACTAGAATCAAAGGACAATATCGCTTTACAAGAGTATGCTTCTACATATCACATTAGTCGACTGCATAAGTTAAAAGGATAGAGAGATCCTTCAAATCATTGTATATGCACAATCCAAAAGAGTCACTTTCTAAAATATGGGCCTATGCGATCAATAACAATAACAAAGTTCAAATATCTACAAGATGGGAAAATTGCAATCTTTCTAATGTGATACTTAAAAGCCTCAACTTTAGGTCCAATCCTAAGCCCCAAATATTTTTTAGTCTAAAAAAAAACAGTAACTTTCACTTTAGTTTCAAATTTGTCAACTTATGTTGAAAAATCATCACTAGTTTCTTCAAAATTATTTACATTAAGGTCAATTAGAGGTTCATTATCAGAATTTGCATATTCATTAACACCCTTACTTTCACATGCAACTAGAACGGCCTCTCGATGTTGATAATTTTAAAAAGTCGATGGGTATGTTTGGACTCATGGATGAATTTGGGATTAAAGTGAACGTTGGGGACTTTTGTTTGCACAAGACAAAAAAGTTAGAGGTAAAATTGGGATTAGACTTAATATTTGAAAATTTTTAGGAAATTAGTCACTTTCTTAATAGTGATAGCTGTGTTTTTATCTCAAGCCCTGGATCATATCGCGAGTTAAAAAGAAAGAAAGAAAGAAACATATCTTTTAGATTTTCGAAATTTGATAAATCGCACCCCTTTCGTGCCCCTTTTTGACAATGTCGCTTTTGAAAAACACGTTTTGTGTATTTCGATTCTTGGGTAAGGCAACAGCTCAGGCGTCCATCCTTATCCGATCATGCCTGGTCTCTTTAGGTTCAACCTTGCACGGTCCATTTTGGAGTTGTATCAAAGGATGTCGAGACTGAAGGCACATGGGGTTGTCTTTATTAACGTGAATGAGATGACTAGGCACGATCCGGATGACTCATTAACACTCGGATAATTTTAGAGATATGTACAAAAAAAAAAAAACATTTAAGTGTTTCGATTGAAGACACGTGTCGTTATATGTGTGCTCATGCTTTCAAGTTTAGTATGCTCGTATGGTTGGATCAAATTGGCTTCATGTGTTATATGGAAGATCTATCAACCTAATGGTTAATGAATTTAGGAAAAAAAGAAGTCATCAAACATCTCAAATTATGCCCATTGCAACACATATATCAAAAATATTTTTTGTAATGCAAAAAATCCCAAACTTATACTTACATTGTACATTTATCTTCCGTCAAGATCTCATCAATAAACATCATTAAAAATATACCCATATGACCAATGAATTTTGATTTCCTTGAGTAAAAATTAGCTCGCTTAATTTCTCTTTTGTAAGAGAAGTTATGCTTGCATAAATGAGTAGCTTCATGTAGTAATTATGGGAATAAGACTACTATTAGACCCATGTATATTGCTAATTCTTTACCTTATGATTTTATTTATTATAATTAGCCCTGTAAATCTTTAATTTTTTATTTACTCAAAAAGTTCATGTATTTATTTATTATAAGTGCTTAATATTTCGATACAAATTATGAAAATTACGTTATTTTCTTACATATTAATATAGAATTCAAAGTCGTATAGGATATCGAGAAATTGCAAAATAGGTTCCAATGAAAACAGGGTTGACCCTAGAACCGGATCGGAAAAACATGATGAATGGATATAAGGTTGGGTACATGGTCCAAAAAATGGGAACCGGTTATAATAGTGTCGGGTACATAATTCAGGTATAGACCCTACTCACTTTGTACCCGATCACCCCTATTGATAGCCAATCTCAATCTAATTTACCCTGGGAATTTACCACTTTTTTTTTTTAATGATTTAACACATAACTTTTTATTAATTGATGAAAGTTTTTTTTTTTTGGTTGGTAACATGTTTTAACTTGGCATGCACTTTTCCATGGTCTAAAATGATGGTGATTGTTTTTCTTCTTTCACTATTGAGACGTACTAACATCGCGTCAAATAATTGATTTATCGTTTGATTACTACAGTAAGTTATTTATTATAGCAAGTGCATTTTTGTCATTATCTCCATTGAACGGTGTCAGTGAGTCAAATCAAATAATATCAAAAACGAGGTAAAACTCGGGTTCGTTCTTCTCTCTCTGTCGGCAAGCCCCCTCATCTCCCAAAAACTCTTCCTTTTTTTAAGCTCTCCTATAGTCTCTCGGCTCCGGATTAAGAGCCTACTTAATCTTTAATCTTCTTTTTCTTACTTTGATTGTCTTTTATTTTTTCTTCCGATCTATTTTAGGAGTTCGTGTGTAAAATAATTTCTACAATTGATTTTGGATGAACTTGGAGACCAGTTCGATGACTCGCCCAATCAATAGACATTAAGGAGGATGTTCGTGACGTGGCTCCACAACTTCTTCAAGATTATATGGCTCTCCTCTTTTGATAAGTTTGTGTCACGAATAGACTAGTGAAAATTTACTCTCTGGCAAAGAGAATATTATCAAGAATATAATTTCAATGATATTTTAGGGTACAAAATCTATTCAACATGTCATGCTAAAGGAAAAAAAAACCGATCAATGCCTACGATTAGTCAAGGTTCAACATTTAAAGATATCGATTACAAGGGGCTTATGTAGGTTGGAAGAAGTATCTTCTAATCATGTCTTCATTGATGGATTATAAATATGTATATTATCCATGTTTAATTTTGATTAAGTTTTTATAAAAGTGATATTCATAATTTATGACTCACCAATTCGAGGTATGATTGGATCAAGGAGCTTTCTTCAACTAGAATCAAAGGACAATATCGCTTTACAAGTTTTTGCTTCTACGTATCACATTAGTCGACTGCATAAATTAAAAGGATAGAGAGAGATCCTTCAAATCATCTTATATGCACAATCCAAAAGAATCACTTTCTAAAATATGGGCTTGAGCAATCAATAACAATAACAAAGTTCAAATATCTAGGAGATGGGAAAACTGACATGTTTCTAATGTGAGACTTAGAAGCCTCAACTTTAGGTCCAATCCCAAGCCCCAAATATTTTTTAGTCTAAAAAAAAAAAAAAACCCCACAACTTTCACTTTAGTTTCAAATCTGTTAACTTACGTCGAAAAATCATCACTAGTTTATTCAAAATTATTTATATTAGGGTCAGTCAAATGTTCATTATCATAATTTGCATATTCATCAACACTCTTACTTTCGCATGCAACTAGAATAGCCTCTTGATGTTGATAATTTTTAAAGAAGTCGATGGGTATGTTTGAACTCATGGATGAATTTGGGATTAAAGTGAACGTTGGGGACTTTTGTTTGCACAAGACAAAAAAGTTAGAGGTAAAATTGAGATTAGACTTAATATTTGAAAATTTTCAGGAAATTAGTCCCTTTCTTAATAGTGATAGCTGTGTTTTTATCTCATGCCCTGGATCAAACCCTATCGCGAGTTAAAAAAAGAAAGAAAGAAAGTAAGAAAGAAACATATCTTTTAGATTTTCAAAATTTGATAAATTGCAACCCTTTCGTGCCCCTTTTTGACAATGACGCTTTTGAAAACACGTTTTGTGTGTTTTGATTCTTGGGTAAGGCAACAGCTCGAGTGTCCATCCTTATCCAATCATGCCTGGTCTCTTTAGGTTCAACCTTGCACGGTCCATTTTGGAATTGTATCAAAGGATGTCGACTCGAGACTAAAGGCACATGGGGTTGTCTTTATTTACGTGAATGAGATGATGAGGCACGATCCGGATGACTCATTAACACTCGGATAATTTTAGAGATATGTACAAAAAAAAGAAAAATATTTAAGCGTTTCGATTAAAGACACGTGTCGTTATATGTGTGCTCATGCTTGCAAGTTCGGTATGCTCGTATAGTTGGATCAAATTGGCTCCATGTGTTATTTGGAAGATCCATCGACCTAATGGTTAATGAATTTAGGGAAAAAAAATAAGTCATCAAACATCTCAAATTATGCCCATTGCAACACATATAACTAAAATATTTTTTTGTAATGCAAAAAATCCCAAACTTATACTTGCATAGTATATTTATCTTCCATCAAGGTTTCATCAATGAGCATTGTTAAAAACATACCCATATGACCAATGAATGACAAATGGTGTTGACATAGTGCCCATATAGCTTAGTGAAATAAAAATAAAGTATTTTTTGTCTAGAATATCATTTGACGGAATTTTGATGTAAGATAAAAATATTATACAAGTACAAATTTAGAGTTTTTGACGGCATAAGAAAAAGTGTAGGGTAATTGTGTGATATTGGCATAATTTTAGATTTTTTATGTCACAAAAAAAAATTAAAATAAAGATATCACAATAAACATAATTTTGAGCTTCTTATGACCTTTTCTCTAAAAATTACATATGAGAGTTTCAATTTCTTGCCTACACACATAGAAACCCTTAGTGTGCCTTTTCTTTTGCTTACAGAAGCTTTTCCTTTTTCGGGAATGACCTACTTAATTGTTAGCATGCATAGGCCCATCATTTGGGTTTGGCTATATCTAGTAATATAGATCGTTGACTGGTGTCTGAATTCTGTTCTTCAGACCTTCCAAGAAATATCTGTTTGTTAGAAAAGAAATATCCTTTAAGCCTAAATACACTAAATCTACTCAAATTAAACGTGTCAGGCAGAACTAATTACGGGATCAAAGCACCCTTTTGCCCTCTTATTTGCTGTGAAGTAACCCCTCAAAAATCAAAATGCGTCATTGAGTTGAACAAGATGGACTAAGGTCACGTAAGTATTTCTCGATCAATTTGTAAAGCCAAAAGCAAGCGCCATTAAATTTCGAGAGATCGTGTTGGGAAAATCACTACCGAGGCCCCACATTCGGTGGAGAGTTAGATTTTATACATGACCTCATCTGCGCCTGAATTTCCTCTTTCCAATTAATAACTTCGTTATATGAATCCACTTTTTTGGCTAAAAGGTTTCAAGCTCGTGACTTTACATTTGCGAAAAATTAGCCCGGACCACTAGATTGCAATAATCGGGTGGTGGTTGGAGGAGGAGGAGGGTGGGGGTAAAGTTGAAGGTACAACTGAAACACACGAGAAGAAAAGCCATGAATGGATTGGGACCAACATTGGGTGGTCCTGCTTAATTAAAACAAAATCCAGAATAAGTGGGCCAAAAAGGATGGAAAAATAACAAAAAATAACAAGAGAATTGGAAGAGACTATTCTACTATTTTGTTGGTATTTAAAACGAATATTTCCAAAATAAATTTGCTTCAAGGGAAAGGGATGTGTGTACAAAAAGGACCACATAGAAAGGATTCAAGGATCATGTGGAATTGGAAATTGCTATAGCAAAAAGAGACGTAAAAGAGAAGAAAACAAAACGTAGACACACACACACTCACCCACATCATATAAGACAAAAGATAAACAAGTAAGGATGTGTGCAGTATGGTGGAAAAATTGCCACGTCGATTGAAAAAGAATATTATATTCGAAAGTAGTGCAATAAAATTGGAAAATTTACTCAAGGAAATCAAAATTTATGGAGTCGAAATTCTTGTTTTAGGATTTGATTACACTTTTGAAAGTTTCATGACTTCATTACACTTTATAAATAAATTTTATGACTTAATTGCACTTTTTAAAAGTTTTAGGATTAAATTACACTTTCTCGACAAGTGTTAAGATTTTTAATGCTTATATCCCTAAGAAAAATTCTACATACTAAGTGTTAAAGAGAAATTTAAGGTTATGATTTAAGATTAGGTTAATAGCGATTTACCCTAACTTTGTAATTAAGTTTAATTACTTTTATCTCCCTTCATATGGAAGTCTTGTACTCTTCTTCATATGATGTGCATAATAACATAAATTTATCTTTTTCACTGAAAATTTCAGCTTTGAGAAATTTAAATGTTCGATAGGGTCGTCCCTTGCATAATTTTTGTAAGAAGCCTAGCTCGTATTGTAATTGGAAGCGTAGAGAACTATACAAATTGTCTCTTTGCGTTCAAATTTAACATTTGAATGCAAAGAAACTTGTTATACAGAAATTTATACAGAAACTAGTTAAACAATTTTTTGAAGTGCCGTAAAAGGAAAATCCATGTGCAAGATAATGGCAAGAGAGGGGTGGTCAATGAAGGGATAAATCCCGATGGCTCCCGGAATTATTTTTTACTTTTTTTATTACAGTCAAAAAAGGCTGCCACGTTTATCATCTTATGCAACACTCCAAAAAAAGAAAAATTAAACGAGGTCTCTAATTGTCCTATAAATTACTAATTCAAACATGCCATTTGACGAAAATTCATTGGTTAAAAAGATTACGAGACATCTATATAAATTTGGGTTTCTTTCTTTTTCTTACAAAGTAGAATGGCTTCTATAAAGGTCAAATTTTGATGTTACCCTCGAAAGCAGCAGAGTAGAAACGTCAACAAATGGATAAACATAAAAGTGACTCAGACAACGATGTTAGATATCACCCTCGAAAATGAATTATTTAATGAAAATTTCCTAAAAATAATTGTTTCTTTCACTTGAAATTATTAGTTGATGTAAAACATTTTTATTATGGATAAAAATTTATATCAAAATATTTTCCTGGGTGATAAAAATATTTTTCGTTCATTTATTTTTATAATTGCTCTAAGTTATCATTTCTTAAAATATATTTATTTCATTTTTGAAAAATAAATTATTCTATATTCAATCTTTTGTATTTAACTCTTATTCCAAAGCAATTTTTGCACAAAGTAGTATTTAGTGGAGCTAGCTGGAGATAAGTTTAGTTAAAGATAAGTTTAACGTGTGAAAGACAAATACAAATTCAACTAAAACACTAATACAAAAAGACAACGACAGGTGTCTTGAATGTAGTCACTTGATGGTTTTTGTGGCGGCAGGGCAAGTTGGCAAGGATAGAAACAAAAAAGAACATAATAATGTTACGGTTGACCCAAGGAAAATATTTTAATTTTAATTTTAATTTACGACCACTTGCGATTCCTAAATTATATAATTAATGCGCAATATTCACTAGATGATTCGATCCAAGCTAGAGGACGGCAGTGTGATTGTGTCTTTGGAGATGGGATAATTCCCAGGCATCATTTCCGGAGATGCCGGATCTAAACGTAACTTTTAGCACCGAATTGGCTGCCAAAATGATATAAAATTGTAGTGAAATATTTTTATTATATGGTGGGTGATGCCTAAAATTAACAAATATTAAATGGTGGGTCCATGAAAGCACTTTTTCTCCATGCTAGCATGTAGAAGGGTCTGCGTTTGGCAGCCTTAAGCTGTTGGGACAGAGCTTACTTAATTCATCCTTTATCAATAAAATATGGGTCACGAGGTTTGCCATTTGTGTGCAATAGATTGAGAAAAGTGTTGCCAAAGGTCATAATTTAAGGAAAAATTGATAAAAATATACTTCGAACGAATTGATAAAAAAGAAAGCATGAAATTGAGTCGGCATGAAAAGAAAAAAGAAATGGGAGAGAAGCTCAACGATGCCGTGAATTCACCCCAAAAAAATTCAGCAATTTCGGGAGAACTTTTACACCAGCATTATATCGTACACCATTTCACTATGGTGAGGAAAGATCCTTCCCCTTCTGAACTGGTTGTGAGTGAGGAGGGATTCGAACCAAATATATCGTGACTTGTAAACCTTATAATATAACCATTTGAGCGACGGGCTCTATCTTGTAATATTTTTTTTTTCTTTTTTTTTTGGATTATTTCGTTTAGAAGCCTTTTGATAAGGTTTATTTTGTATGGTACTTGGTGGCAAAATGGTTGGATGATGTTTATTGGACTTATTTCTTGCCAAAAAAGAAAGAAAGAATAATAATGTGCTTGTCAATAGATATGTTAAAAGATATTCCAACTCAAGAAATGGAATATCCGAATCAGACAAACCAAGCCAAGCCGACAACAATGGCTGGACAGCTCATCCAGCTCGGATCGAGGAGATCCATAAAATTTGAGGGCCTCTGACGAGCCAGACCAGAGCTCCACAGGACACTTTCTTTTCGGCTGTCAAGTGGTCCTTTACTTTTTCCTTCTTTCCCCCTAATATTCAGCATGAACATAGTACAAATATTTGTTATAAGAAATACCAGCTAAAATGGGAAATCTTTCTTTTAAGATTAAAACCCGATATTGCAACAATTTACCCGATGACCATCACATAATCTTTCAGAGGTCTATTGAGTATGCATGATAAGAAAAAGTCATATCTGAACTGATTTAATATCATCTCACGACATCTATTTGATATGACAATTATTGGCTTTTATAAAGGCGTGGAATTATCTAGATACAGTGGAATTAGTTGAATGCTCGAATAAATTCGGACAACATCAATGGCAGAAGTATTTTTAACCATCATGATAAAAAGAATGGTGTTTTTTTTTTTTCATTTGGTTTTGTCCTAATTTCAAATTTCAGTGTTGATAAACAATAACTATGTACATTAAAAGACAAAATCACCCAATTAATTGAAAATCAAATGGAAAGAAGGTTCATCATATGATGATTACCCACGAAGATTGTGGAAGTTGGTCTGTAAGAAGTTAAAAAGACTTTTTTTTTTCTCTCCCTTTGTTTTCTTTCTCTATCCTCTTCTTCAACCTTTAGTGGTACCCTCCTTCTCTGTCTCTCTTTGATTTTGCTTATGTTTTATTGTTATGTTGTTACTTATTCTTCTCTATTGATTTAGATATGAGAATTCCATTTTCCAGTTTATTTTTAGATTCGGGAGCTTTTTTTGTCAAAAGATACAAGAGTTTGAACTCTATAATTCTAGTTATAGATTTGGGAGCTATCATCTCTCCATCTAGATCCAGGAGTTTAATAAATATGCCTTCAGATTTGATACCTTTATACTTAATTCGTGTATGAGTCATCAATCTCTAGCTTCAATGGTTTGGCTATCTTCTTATGACGATAGTATAGAAGAAATTGAACCTAGTCGCAATGTCGTTTGTATTAAGAGAAGAATTTCCGATATGTGCTCATCACTGATGACGATATGAGATCCAGTGATTGATTACCGAATAAATTTATTTTGCAGTATTTCAGGCTTTGCTCTATTTTGATTTGCTTTGCCACACGTATCATTTTGAATAAACAATACAACCCTTTTTTTTCATGCCGACCGAAAACAATTAAATACCGCATGCATCCACACAATCACGGGCGTATAGAATGTATCCAACCATGCATGCATATGTTCACCATCACCATCAGCATCATCATCATCATCATCACCATCACATCATCATCATCATCATCATCGTCGTGATCAATTGGGAGGTGGGACCGGGGGAGGGGACTGACGTGATACAGGAAGAGCCACGTAGGGCCACGGGATTGGTCCCTTCTTCCGCGGTCTCTCCTGCAATCGGAGACAATTACTGCCCACCCACCCACGTGGCCCGTCGCCATCGCCTTAATAATTGCCTCCCGCTAAAGACACGGGTCGTCCCCCACTTCCGTCTTCGGTCGCCCACCACCACCCCGCTCACGACGAAAATGGGGTCAGCCGCTCCCCCACCCGGCCCCATCCTCTGCATCGCCTCCCCACCGTATCACCGTACATTCGCACGTCCACAAGAGTCTCCATGCACCCGCTCAGATATACGAATTTCTTTCTCGTATTTTATACCATATAAAAAGAAAGAAAAGAAGGTCTAAGATCTTTAGTTCGAAATCGCGAAGCCTATGTACACCTCTCCAGATTAATAGTTTAATGGATCGGTACCTACGACTCCTTTTAGTTTAAAAAAAATCATTTTTTCTATGCATTTAAATAGGTGAGGATACTGTACATAGATGATGTGCCAATCGTGAGTGATCAAAACACATATTTAATGTTTATAATGAAAGGTCGATCGAGCTATATTCTTATAATTCGATTGATTTTTTTTCAAATGAATTTTCATTCTCTATAATAATTGTCACCACTTTACTTGAAACGAAAAAAAAATCAAATAATTCTTCTATTAGATGATATATTTCGGTCAGATTTACATCGTATTATTTTGTCTTGCACGCACATATTTTAAGTGTAAAGTGCGAGATTATATTCCAGATGGATCGAACAGTGCAGTTGCATCACGAGCAAAATCATGGTGATGTCGACGGCTGTCGTCTAATGCGTCCATCACTTGTTGTGCTGCTTGCCGTAGGAGATTGCTGCTTATCCGGAAGACCATCTAGAGTCTTCTTGTAATAATTGGGAGGTCAATGATTGAGCTGTTTTCACTTTGTTAGTTGGAATAAAAAAAAAAACAGTTTTGACAATTTTCAATCACCCCCGATTAAATTCACAGATTTTACTGAACAGTAATTGTTTAGATTTCTTCTAAAATAACAACAGTTTTTCGGTGAAACTTCGAGAATACTTGAGAATCTCTTGTGTTGACCTACCCACTTTACTAATTTCCTACGTCATTGTAATATAGATTTTAGAGATAATTTTACTGCTCATTCAAAACTGTTCAAGATTAAAGATAAATGTATTATAAGATGCAAAAAGATTCATATTGGTCTCAGTTATGATTTCCCATCACAAATTAAGCTTTTTCAATAGGTATTTTAAACATGGTTAGGAAATCTTTGTTAGTAATTCGCAAGATAAATATAAAAAATATGTAAACCTTTTACTCTAAGGA
Organism: Eucalyptus grandis; assembly: GCF_016545825.1. Classification (NCBI taxonomy): domain Eukaryota; kingdom Viridiplantae; phylum Streptophyta; class Magnoliopsida; order Myrtales; family Myrtaceae; genus Eucalyptus; species Eucalyptus grandis. The sequence goes on along the minus strand of NC_052619.1, from coordinate 3,440,909 downwards.
CAATTTTCACGATAACTTTTCAAACATATTAAAGAAAAAGGCGTCTAGTAAAGAGATAATTTAATTTTCAAAGTTATTTAAGTTTTTCCTTTTTATTAAACTCTTGAAAATTTCTGGCGAAATCGTTCCAAGATAAAAGATTAATCCCTTTTTTTAATTATTATTTTGGGACGTAATTTTCTCATAAAAATAGTAAGCTCCAAAAAAATTTTAAAATGGGATTTTCACACGGGTTAGCGCCCGCCTCCATTTTCAGGACCGTTAACGGAACAACAGACACTTCGAAATGCACCACCTACGATGATCACTTGGTCTACGGTGATCTCGATGTACGCCCGCCATGGGTGTTGCGATGATGCGCTCTTGAGCTTTGTGGAGTTTCAGAGAAGCTCCGTCGAGAGGCCGACTGAGTATATTTTGGCCAGTCTGGTCCGGGGTTGTGCGCAGTCGGGTGGCCTTGATGAAGGAGCTCAGGTGCATGGTTTGGTTGTTAAGGCCGGTCTCGGGTCAGGATGTCTATGTTGGCACTTCTCTGGTTTTTCTGTATGCGAATAATGGTGGGATAGATGGGGCGAGATCGGTTTTTGATGGTTTATTGGATAAGACTGATGTTACTTGGACTGCGATCATAAGCGGGCATGTGAAATGTGGGAGAAGTGAAGTGTCTCTGCAGTTGTTTAGCCAGATGATAGATGCTGGCCTTCTTCCTGACAAATACGTGATTTCCAGCGTTTTAAGTGCTTGCTCAGCACGTGAGTTTGTTGAAGGTGGCAAGCAAATTCATGCTCATATACTGAGGCGAGAAGCAGAGATGGACATTTCAGTGGTTAATGTGCTGATCGATTGTTATACAAAATCTGGCATGGCACGAACAGCTGGGAGGCTATTCGACCATATGGAAGTTCAAAATATGATCTCTTGGACCACGATGATTTCTGGGTACATGCCGAACTTGTATGATAAGGAAGCATTGAAGCTTTTCGCAGAGATGACTGGATTGGGTTGGAATCCTGATGCATTTGCTTGCACCAGTGTTCTCACATCATGTGGCTCGCTCGAGGCCTTAATGCAGGAAAGCAAGTTCATGCTTACACGATCAAGGCCAATTTAGAGTTTGATGATTTCGTCAAAAATGGCTTGATAGATATGTATGCAAAATGCGATGCCCTAGAGGATGTTAGGAAACTTTTCAATGTTATGGATGGGAAAACTGTTGTCTCCTATAATACAATGATCGAAGGCTACACAAGATTAGAGAAACCGGAGGAAGCATTGGATCTCTTCCATAGTATGAGGCTCGCATCATTCTCCCCAAGTCCATTGACATTCATCAGCATCCTTGGATTATCAACTGCTTTGTTTGCCTTGGAATTGAGCAAGCAAGTTCATGGCCTCTTAAGTAAATCTGTGATGCAAGCCTAGGGAGGCTTTCTCAAACAATAGGATCGGGAGAGTGACTTGCACATGGAAACAGGACAAACAGGAATTTCAGCACTGCGCGAGATAGGAGAACAGTCGTATCTTTGTCGATACAGATTGGATCGACCTGATTCCAAAGCCAAATGAACAAAGACTTCTGGATCTACAATTTATATGTTTTAGGTTTTCTGAAATAAGCACTGTGGGATAGTCGAAATTGGGTTGGAAGTATCGAACAGAATAAGAAAAGATAGAAACTTCGTTGGTTGCTCTTCTAGGCCTCCAAGGAAGTTGAGGGGGGGCACCGATTCTTCTAGATCGATGACTACAACTCTTCAAGGATGCAGATTTCGAAAGCTCCGACTCTTCAAGGACGGAGTGAAAACTCTTCTATAGGTTTTCAAGTATGAACTCTACAAGGTTCATGATACTCGCTTCAAGCAAAGCTTTTCATTCATCAAAAGTCATCTGTCTTCTACAAGGGATTGGATGGCTTATATCATCAAAAAAATAAAAACAGAGCATAGAATTGAAAGCATTAAAGAGCCTAGAAACTAGAAAAATAATAAAGAGCTTAGGAACTAGAAACTAGTAAAAGCATAACGTCTTCATGGCTCAAATGTGTCTTCTTTCAAACTTCTGGAATGGACTCAATATATCATTATAGCTTCTCGGTTTTGTCGAGCTTGAATGCGGGCCGATCTTCTTTGTCAAGAGAGCCGGTCTTCAATGTGGGCTGCATCATCCTCCCCATCTTCAAAAGAATTCATCCTCGAATTCTTGCCATCATCATCAGAAGAATCTCCCACCCCTCCCCATCTTCAAAAGAATTAATCCTCGAATTCTTGCCATCATCATCAGAAGAATCTCCCACCCTATTAGGTGCCAACGTAATCTTCTTGCCTCCAAATTCAAAAGAATATGTATTTCGATAACCATCATGCATAGTCCTTCTATGGAATTGCCATGGTCGACCAAGAATAATGTGACTAGCATCCATCGGTAGAACATCACACCATATCTTGTTATTATAATCAGAACCAATGGACAAATTAACAATGCATCGTTTTGAAACAGTTACCTCAGCACCTATCTTCAACCACAACATTTTATAAGGCGTAGGGTGCGTTTTTAATTCCAACTTCAGCTTGTTTGCCGATACTTCAGAAATTTTATTCTCACAACAACCAGAGTCAATAATTAATTGACACACCTTTCCCATGATTGTGCCGATACTTCAGAAATTTTATTCTCACAACAACCAGAGTCAATAATTAATTGACACACCTTTCCCATGATTGTGCAAGCAGAATGGAAAATATTAGTACGCAGCCACCTATCTCCAGTGTCATCTCGAGGAGTAAGAAAAATTTTCCTCACCATAAGAAGTTCGCCAGTGTCAGCGTGCACTATTTGTTCATCATCCGCAGCTTCTTCATCATTGTTCAACTCCTTTTCAAGTGGATCCTCAGCACTCTCATCAGAATCATTATCCACTTCTAGCACGATGACCCAACTCCCCACAAGAATAGCAACGTATTTCGGATGTAGCAGGTTGCTTCGAAACATGAGGTTGAGTAGAAGGCTTACTAGCAGATTGCTGTTTCCGAGAATGAGAGCGCTCCATTTTGAGTGCTCGTTGGCGTTCATCTCCTAAGTCCCAAATGTCGAGGACTTCCAAGGCGTCTTGAATGTAAAATTGAAGACCGTTCAAGTATTTGTTCACAAGCACATTCTCTGGGTCCTGGATATTGTTACGAATCACCAACTCATTGAATTCATTGGTGTATTGGTCCACCGTTCGCGTACCTTGTTTTAGATTTTGGTACCGTTGGTAGAGCTCTCTCTTATATCCTTTGGGGAGAAAATATTTTTGAATCTTGCCCTCCATCTTTCTCCACGAAGTGACTGGTGCTTTGCCAATGGCTTGGCGAGTTTGTTTTTCACGTCTCCACCAAGCAATCGCCTTGCCTCAGAATCGCATAGCAATGATCCCAATGCGACGATTCTCCGGAACATTTCGATGCTCAAACACCTCATTCACAAGTGTTAGCCAATCAACAATTTCATGAGGAGACTCATTACTTGTAAATTCTGGAACATCTTTCTTGATTTCCTTTTCCCAATCTGGTTCACGAATATGTTGTAAACAATGTCGAACATGCCTCCGACCGTGAATAGATTGAACACTCTCCGAAGAGGAAGAGTCACCATGGGAATCTTCAGTCCTGGAACGGGGTGGAGAATTATTTGCTTCAGCCCTCAATCTCTGAACTTCTTGCGTTAATTTGTCAATTTGTTGTTGCATATTCTCAGCGAGTGTGTGCAATTCATTGAGGGGAACGATTCTGCCGCCACGACGCCTAGCTTGTCTTGGAGGCATTGTCCTCTCCTCCAAAGCTCTGATACCAAATGATGCAAGCCTATGGGAGGCTTTCTCAAACAATAGGATCGGGAGAGTGACTTGCACACGGAAACAGGACAAACAGGAATTTCAGCACTGCGCGAGCTTAGGAGAACAGTCGTATCTTTGTCAATACAAATTGGATCGACCTGATTCCAAAGCCAAATGAACAAAGACTTCTGGATCTACAATTTATCTGTTTTGGGTTTTCTGAAATAAGTACTGTGGGATAGTCGAAATTGGGTTGGAAGTATCGAACAGAATAGGAAAATATAGAAACTTTGTTGGTTGCTCTTCTATGCCTCCAAGGAAGTTGAGGGGGGCACCGATTCTTCTAGATTGATGACTGCAACTCTTCAAGGATGCAGATTTCGAAAGCTCCGACTCTTCAAGGACGGAGTGAAAACTCTTCTAGATTTTCAAGGTATAAACTCTACAAGGTTCATGATACTTGCTTCAAGCAAAGCTTTTCATTCATCAAAAGTCGTCTGTCTTCTACAAGGGATTGGATGGCTTATATCATCAAAGAAATAAAAACAGAGCATAGAAACTTGAAAGCATTAAAGAGCCTAGAAACTAGAAAAATAATAAAGAGCTTAGGAACTAGAAACTAGTAAAAGCATAACGTCTTCATGGCTCCCAGGTGTCTTCTTTCAAACTTCTGGAATGGACTCAATATATCATTATAGCTTCTCGGTTTTGTCAAGCTTGAATGCGGGCCGATCTTCTTGGTCGAGAGAGCCGGTCTTCAATGTGGGCTGCATCAATCTGGAATTTCTATGGACTTGTTTGCAGGAAGTTCACTGATCGATGTTTATTCCAAGTCTTTATTAGTTCGAGACACGAGGCTAGTATTTGAAGAGATGAACGATAGAGATATCGTAGTTTGGAATGCAATGTTCTTTGGATATAGTCAGCAAATGGAAAATGAGGAGATCTTCAAATTGTTCTTAGAGTTACAGTTATCGGAACAATGACCCAACGAATTCTCGTTTGCTTCCCTTATCACAGCATCGAGCAATTTAGCAAGTCTCCAACATGGTCAACAGTTCCATAGCCAGATTATAAAGCGCGGTTTGGATTTTGACCCATTTGTCACGAATGCCCTTGTGGATATGTATGGTAAATGCGGAAGTATTCAGGAGGCCAGGAAAGCATTTGACCTCGCTAGTTGTGAAGATGTTGCATGCTGGAACTCCATGATCACAACATATGCACAACATGGAGAAGCACAGGCTGCTCTCCAGATATTTGAGGAAATGATAATCGCAGGAGTGAAACCAAATTATATCACATATGTGGGCATCCTCTCTGCATGCGGCCATGCGGGGCTTGTGGAAGATGGATTGCGTCATTATAACTCGATGTGTGGGCTTGGAATTGAACCGGGGACCGAACATTATGCTTGCATGGTCTCCCTTTTTGGCCAAGCTGGTAGACTAAAGGATGCCGTGGATTTCATCGAGACAATACCAATTGAACCGATGGCACTGGTATGGAGGAGCTTGCTCAGTGCATGCAGGAATGCTGGTGACAGCGAATTAGGAAAGTATGCTGCCGAGATGGCAATTTCTTTGGACCCGACGGATAGTGGATCTTATACCCTTCTCTCGAATATATTTGCATCAAAAGGAATGTGGTTTGATGTCAAGAAGGTGAGGCAGAGAATGGACGAGACTGGAGTCCTAAAAGAACCAGGAAAAAGTTGGATAGAAGTTAATAATGAGGCTCATGTGTTTGTTGCTAGAGACTGGACTCATTATGAGGCTGATTTGATTTATTCAGTTTTGCACTATTTAATTCTTCAGATAAAAGAGATCGGTTATGTGCCAAACGATGCTGCTGTTATCATAGACGATTGACTGGCAATTAGTAATGGGACAATATTATACTGCAAATGCTCACATTCTTTGTAACCTTCCAGCTGTATGATGCTGGGACATGATCGGTCTTCTTGAAGTATGCACATCATCTGTCTGACTTGGGTTTTCCATCGGATATGTTGAGGCTCTCTCCGTGGTGTGAGGAGGATATTTCTCTGGAGAAGCAGCTGCTGGGATATAATTTCGAATCGTCATTACTTAGTGGTGAATATTGAATATTTTAGATTCCATGGGATGCGAATTAATCCTCAGCATTGAAGTTGCAAAGATGTCTCCAATCATCTATAAAGAGACTTGAGTCATGAGGAATTGACACGACTCTATGACTTCCAATGGCATGGTTGACTCGTGAAGATTGGATGAACTAATGAGTTACGCTCTGTTTGTAGTTTAGAAGGGGGCAATATAGTTGAAGAAGAAGGGAAATGACCTGTTCCTGAGATACAGAGAGATTAACCCACTGCCTGTAGCCACGAGATGACCAACCAGAAATGCTCCTTGGTGGAGACTCACTCCGTTAATGCAGGACGGCAACATGATGAGTTTCAAGTTGACCAACCACGAAGAATGAAAAACTTGAGTCAGTTTCTTGTGGAATTTATGATACCTTGATCAAATTCACCTTTACTATTTGATGTCTGAATGCAATAAAATTAGTTGAAGAGCAACAGAGTTTTTCATCGAGTGACAACAGTTTTTCATCTAGTGACAAATAAGGAGGAAACCGGAATTTGCAAGTAATTTTTCATATCTGATATTGCCAGCTCCTCCGTCAGCAACTTCAACGGTTCAGTGCTTACACTGGCCACCCAGAGAGAACAACATCTGCATTTAGATCTTAATACTTTTATGTACGGAAGTCTAAGTCACCTCAACTGGTCACTGCATTTAGCTCTACTCTTCCCTCCTTTTTCAATGTAAAAGATGAAGACTTTCATGCTTCTCAAACATGCTAGACAAGCAATACAATGGAGACGATGGATCAATGTGCTTCAACTGATCCAAAGACAATTCAGGATCTTGCTAGGTTTTTTTAATGAGAATTTTCTTCGAGAGTTGATTCTCTAACCTCTTGAATTTTTACTTTTGACATCTTCATCTTTGACAACTTCGAGACATTGCAAGAACTTGATTTGATTTCCCTTCATGATATCTGCTATATTCCGTAACGTTGACATGAACATAACCGAAAAATTGGCTGCCATGAAACTTTGCTCTCAAGCCTCAAGTCAGCTTGTTTCACTTTCTTCACATATTGCTAGAATTTATCATTCATAAGTCATGTTCACTCCTTGCTAGTCAGCAAGTTGAGCTTGCTTTGTTCTTTTTATTTTTTATCTGGTCGAATGCTTGGTTTGTTCATTCATGATTTAACATATGCAAATTGATTATATTAGGAACTGTGTTTTTTTTTTTAGCTCTCTCTCTCTCTCTCTCATCTAAGCTTTACTACAACGGATCTTGTGACCATAATCACTCTCCTTAAAGACTTGGAAAGTTTTATCTTTATTTGCTAATGCTTCAAGTCCGATAATAATCTAGGACTGAAATACAATGAATAAAAATATTATCAAAACCACATGATTGTGGACCATTTTAGAATACTATTGGTCGTGGAAGTGCAATTTTGGACAATCAGGTGCTTATAAGCTGAGGCTTACCAAGGTTAGGTACCTCCATGGCTGTTTTTAAACCATCACATTATACTCTATCTTCATGTGGATGATATGATATCCACAAAAAGAAAGAATTAAGAATCGAAAATGTACGTGGACTTTGAAACTAACAAGGCCCCTTTCTTGATTAGACCGCTCAAGTATTTTCTTACCCTTTGTTTACTCAATGTAGAAAATCCAAAGATGGAAGACTTTCAATTCTCCTTCCTTGTGTAGACTTCTCCACTTTCATCTTGCCTTTGATTTACTCAATGTAGAAGGTTCAAAGGTGAAGTTTAGCCGTAGGGAAACCTGTAGCTGGATTGAGACTCTTGTGCACCCACCACATTACACGCTCTCTTCATGTGGATGATACGAGATCCACAAAAAGACTGAATAAGAATCGAAAATGTATGTGGACTTTAAACTAACAAGGCCCCTTCCTTGATTAGATAGCTCAAGTATTTTCTCACCAATCATTTACTCAATGTAGAAAATCCAAAGATGGAAGACTTTCGAGTCTCCTTCCTTGTGTAGACCTCTTTAGTTCCATCTTACCTTTGATTTACTCAATGTAGAACGTTCAAAGGTGAAGACTTTCGTGCAACCCACCACATTACACGCTCTCTTCATGTGGATGGTATGATGCCCACAAAACGGTTGAATAAGAATCATGTGGACTTTGAAAGTAACAATGCCCCTTCCTTGATTAGACAGCTCAAGTATTTTCTTACCCTACATTTACTCAATGTAGAAAATCCAAAGATGGAAGACTTTCAAGTCTCCTTCCTTCTGTAGACTTCTCTAGTTTCGTCTTATCTTTGATTTACTCAATGTAGAACGTTCAAAGGTGAAGACTTTTGTGCAACCCACCACATTACACGCTCTCTTCTTATGGATGATATGATGCCCACAAAACGACTGAATAAAAATCATGTGGACTTTAAAACTATCAAGGCCCCTCCCTTGATTAGACAGCTCAAGTATTTTCTCACCATTCGTTTACTCAATGTAGAAAATCCAAAGATGGAAGACTTTCAAGTCTCCTTCCTTCTGTAGACTTCTCTGGTTTCGTCTTACCTTTGATTTACTCAATGTAGAACGTTCAAAGGTGAAGACTTTCGTGCAACCCACCACATTACACGCTCTCTTCATGTGGATGATATGATGCCCACAAAACGACTGAATAAAAATCATGTGGACTTTAAAACTAACAAGGCCCCTTCCTTGATTAGACAGCTCAAGTATTTTCTTACCCTTCATTTACTCAATGTAGAAAATCCAAAGATGGAAGACTTTCAAGTCTCCTTCCTTGAGTAGACTTATCTAGTTTCATCCTACCTGCATTTACTCAATGTAGAACGTTTAGAGGTGAGGGCTTTCATGCAATTTGCCAACTCCCCCGTTTGCAACTTTGAACTTCTATATTGGCAATGGCCACACAGAGAGAGCAATATCTACACTTAGGTCTTATCACTTTTCTGTACGAAAGTCTAACTTACCTCAACTAGTCACTAAATTTCTCCCCTTTCTTTTTTCAATGTAAAGGTGAAGGCTTTTCATGGTACTAAAACATGCTAGACCAAGTAAGACAATGAAGCCGATGGATCAATGTGCTTCAACTGCTCCAAAGACAATTCCCAATCTTTATGGTTTTTCCTACTTAGAATCTTCTTAGAGAGTTGTTTTTTTAACCTCTTGCGTTTTTCTTGTCGATATCTTTTGTCTTCGGCAGCTTTGAGACCTTGCAAGAACTTGATTTGATTTCCTTCATGATATGTGATATATTTTGTAACGTTGACATGGATATAACCAAACAATTGGCTACCATGTAACCTTGCTCTCAAGCCTCAAGTCAGCTTTTTAACTCTCTTCACATATTTCTAGAAGTTATCATTCATTTGCAAGTCCTACTTACTCCTTGCTAGTCAACAAGTTGAGCTCACTTTGTTAATTCATGATCTTTCTAACATATGCAGATTGATTATATCAGGAACTGTTTCTCTCTCTCTCTCTCTCTCTCTCTCTCTGATCCAGGCTTTGCCATGATGGATCCTACGACCATAATCACTTACCATCCAAACTTAGGAAGTTTTATCCTTATTTATAGAAGTTTTGAGTCTGATAAAAGTTGAGGACCGGCATAAAATGAATAAAAATTGAACCAAAACCACATGACTGATGACATAAATGGGGAACATTTTAGACTACTATTCGTAGTGTGAGTGCGATTTTGGATAATCACATGCTTGTGAGCCAAGGCTTACAGAGGTTAGGTGCTTATACGGTTGTTTTCAACCCACCACTTTACACGCTCTCTTCATATGGATGATACGATACATACAAAGAGACTGAATAAGAGTGCAAAAAGGTTTGTGGACCCGGAAACTAACGACTCTCCTTCCTTATTTAGACTTCTTGAGTTTTTTCTTACCCTTCATTTACTCAATGTATGAAAATCCAAAGCTGGAAGACATTCATGTCTTCTTCCTCATATTAGACTTTTCAAGTTTTTTTCTATCCCTTCATTTACTCAATGTAGATCATGCAATTGATTAATTGAATTTTTTCTAAGCCAGAGATTATATATACCCACGCACCCATCCATCCACTTACCCACACACTCAGAGATGACAGCAAAAATGCACTTCCCTTCGTCGACATCATCATCATCTTCCCTTATTACCCTTTTCTTCTTGCTCTTGGTTATAATCTCCATGTTCCTTCTTGGGGTCTTGGCTGACATGCCTACGAAACGTAAGTGATTTTCTTTTTGGTGATTTGAGCTTTCAGTAATGGCGGGGGACATGGATTGAGGATTCCATGAAAATGAAGTTCACATGGCATGATACAAGAACATAGAGAAAGTTTTATACATCCTACTGTGTTTTATATCATCAACAATTTTGCTATATTGAATATTGAATCAAAGTTCAAGAATTGCATTAAATAAATTAAAAATTCATGAACGGTATTATACATGGGACTAAAGTTTAGGAACCATTTATGTCATTTTCCCTTTATTAGTTATTGATAGCCATTTTCTGCTTGCTCTTGCTTATAATCTCTCTGTTCCATCTAGGGGCCTCGGCTGGATACCCTAAACGTAAACCGAGCCCCTTAATTATGCGTAAGTGAATTTTCTTGTTGGTGCTTTGATCTTTCAATAATGGAGGGGGACATTGAGTTCAAATGGCATGACACAAGAACATACAAGAAGTTCTATACATCGTGGTGTTTTTCTTAAAGTTGTTCAGATATTTTGCTGCATGAATCGTTCAATAATTTTGGGAAGTATATGATCTTTCATAACAAATTCCAATGAATTTATTCTTGCCTACAGATTTGGATCCTCCGGGGAAAATTGTTCAAAAAGTTCTAAACATATTATTTTTTTGCCAATTCAGTCATAAACATTTTCACTTTTTGTCAGTTAAGTTTTAAACCTTCTAATTTTTGCTTGAATCCGCTGAAAAAGAAGCCAACCGTCCCCTGTAAAAAAAAAAAAGGATGAGCACGATCATGGGCAGATATGATTCCCCCAAGTCATTGCTTTCCTTTTGGAAAATTTTGCCCATCTTCCATGAGCTTCAGCCCTCGTTTGAAACTTTCCCTGTAGAAGACTCCGAAAATCTATTTTATTCTGCCAACCCCACTAATCGCGGTTTTCCCCTCGAATCTCCATTGAATCAATTTCTTCAGCGCGTTGAACCACTTGATTCTCTACTTTCTCCGTTGTTCCTTGGCCGAGAATATCCAGAATACGTGTCCCTTATTCACTTCCCAATTTCGCCAAAAAAAAAAATAAAAAAATTAGTGCCTCATATCTCAACTTTCCTTTGCTCGAAAATTACACTTGCCTTGATCGGAATTGATTGAACTTTACTGCCCTATTTCGTTTACCTCCCAAATTCGGAACGGCTGAATAGAGGATCGTTCATGTCTCGATGAGGAAGCCGAAGCCGAAAACCCACGTGCCCAGATCTGGGCGAGGCTGGTCCCAACCCTCACCCTGAAGGTCATCACAGCCGCGGGCAGGGGCAGTGCCCCTCGCCGGCCACCAAAAAAATGAAAAGAAAGGAAAAAAAAAACAGAAAAAGAATACGAAATAAAAAATAACAACAGACAGGGTTCATGTCAGTGAATTCTCACCAAAATTAGTTAAATGGACTTAATTGGTAAAATATGAAAATGTTTAAGATTAATTGACAAAATTGAAAGGTTTATGACTAAATTGGCAAAAGTGCAATATATTTAGAATTTTGTGGATAATTTCCCAATGATTGTGAGTCTTCTTTTTACTCCATATCTTGACCCTTTTCATCACATAGTATTTGATCTTTCATATTGATTTTCATTGAATATTATTGTCTTGCATATGCAGCACGGCCAAGCCATTCTCCTCACGCACCTTGGCGTGAGTCCTTCTTTAACTCCATATCTCGAATATTACCATCACGTTGTCTACCTCTAGAATAGTTTATACATTTGCGAATCACTCATCATACATCTTATTAAGCTTGCTTAAAAGTACTACAACCTTAATTCGTCAAATATTCTCTAGTCATGTCCGATTTCACTTATGCATCGAACGATCAATGATATTTCATGAAATTTCATCTTCACAAACATAGTATGTACATATGCATAATTTCTTATTTATAGCAAGAATTAATAACATAATCGTGGTGCTTTGTGCCGACATTGTTTGTGTACCTATTTGCGTAGCATGGTCGCAACAACTTGGTCAATAAGGTTTTCTACGGTTAAATATGTGACGAAAAAATCATGGTAATTTCATCATTATGTCAATAATTTCTCTCTACTATTCAAATTAATTACAAAATAAACCAATGTGTATCCCATGATTAATATTTGTCTGTATCCCATTACTAACAGTCTCAAACTGAGGAGGGGGTGTGATAATGAGCTTTTAAAAATATAGTCTCGCATTCTCATTAGAAAAAGAAAAAGAAAAGTGAAAAATGGACAGTCTCGCATCATCTACTTAACCAAGAATTAATTTCATTTCAGCAAGACTCATTCCTTCATTTCCCTCTATTTTAGCCTAGGTTGCAGCATGTCCACCGCCACTGCGTTGATCAGACAGCATGTTGGTTGTTCTAGATGCCACCAAGCAAAGAATTTGGCGTCTCTCGTGATCGTGATATATATGTAATATGTAATAATACTCTTGGTATGTATTTGGTGTAGCAAAATTATTTCAGTTCCCTGTATTCACATCATCTTCAAGACATTCTCATGTGCAGACTTGTCTTTTGATGATAGTGAAATATAAAGAAATAAATTTCACAGTTCACTCTTAGATAATGTTCACCTGAGTATAGACATCTCATCATCGCCTTGCGCCTCAGGAAGTGGGGCAATTTCATTGGTCCACTTGAGGAGCCTCCTATCTCAAAAGGTATTTGGTGGCATAATTATTTAAAAGGTCATAAATATATTATACGATGGTCAATTCATTTTTGAAATTTTTTATTTTGTCAATTAAATTATAAACTTTATGAGAATTTGTCAATGTAAACTTTCGGCCAATTTTGGCCGTAAATTGCTGACGTCGCCGCGGTCAAGTCGTATCGTTGTTCTTTGTAGCACAATTGACATTGACATAAACAAATTTTGAAGAAATTTATATCTTTTCCTTTTTATTTTTATTTCTCTCTTTTTTTTTCCTTCATCGGATTACCAGAAGGAAAAATAATACATTTTCCCCAAAAATTGTTTATGCCAGTGCCGGTTGTGCCATGTAGGATGACGATGTTGACTGAATTGCCACGTCAACATTTCCAACAAAAATTGACCAGAAGATTTACCTTGGCTTATGATTAAATTGGTAAAATTAAAAAGCTTAAGAAAGTGTTGATTGCATATAATAGCATTACGATTTGTTGGACAATTTTCCATTATATAGTTGCAACAAGCGGGTTACTTAGCGCAATAAGAATGACATAACTCTTTAAGAGACCCAAGTACCTAAAATTGGCCACACAAACAAGAGGGTGAACGAACAAGGCCTTCTAGCTAAAAGAAGACTGCCAATAGTGCAACTTTGATATTAGCTAGTTGTTGGGGGCAAAGCACGAATTTTAGATCGAAAAAGGTCTATAGACAAGTCATACGCGGCCCATATTCCTGAATGAGGGCTATTCTAGAAATTGAGCACTGCCCCAGTCCATACTCCATTCTAAGAATCGGGGCCACTTTACTCGACTTTTTGTTTGCAGAGCTTCGGCAAACACCTACCTAATTTATCCTTTACAAGCAAAATGTACATGATATTTATGCCCGAGTCAGGCTGATTTCGGTTTTCAAGTTCTTGATGGCTCCTGGATTTTATTAGCATTTTCGACACGGTTGTTAGCGGTTTTTCGTCGTCCGCACACACGGCCACAAAATGGCGCACCGAAGCCGCTGGCATGGCACTGATACTTAATTATAAATGCTTCAGTTGGAGAGAGAGAGAGAAAGAAGAGAATATATTTTGGACAGAGAGTGATGAAAGAAAAGTCCTCAGCAAAAGGAGAAGAAATAGTAAAAAAGAAATAGATAAAATCCTTTAATTTTTAGATGCATTCGTTTCACGAAATATTGCTAATTTGAAATATTTTTAAAAATAACTCACTTCCATCACTTGTAAAAATGAATTAATTAATGAAACATATATCATTAATAAAACGTTTAGGCAGAGATTATTATTGATGACAAAAATATATTCCATTAACTAGTTATTCTAACCAACACAAATAATTACTTTTAGAAAAAAATGTTTGCGAATCATCGATTTTTTATAGAAAAAAAATCAATTACTAACCCCAAACGAGAAAGCGAAAGGTCACCCTCCTCAATGCCTATTTGCCAGGTCTTTCCTCAGTACAGGGTATTTTCCATGATGTCCTACTCAAACTGGGGACCCTAGGTAACGAGTGTCTTTGATTGGCGGATCGATGGCCGAGTCACGTGCGTTTGACTGGTCGGACAAGGTTAACGTCGAGAGTCTTCGCTACCTTAGTTGCTGCGTGGTCTCCACTTCGTACAGGGTAGTTTCCTCAGTGCATGTGAGGGGGTTTTTTCCTCACTCAAACTATACGACCTATATATAAAAACCATGGTGGTAGGCTGTCGACGTTTATGTGAGTCCAAGAATTTTTGGTAACGTCACGTTCACGCCTTGCTCTGTTTTGTTTCTTAGTCTCCGGTTTGTCGTTCAAGAGGGAGCAAAAACGAAAGTAGCACGTTCAAGGGAAGAGAAAGCAACAGCTTGTACATTGAAAGAGACAATGAAGAAGAATAAAATAAGAGGAAGAAAGGAAAATGTGGAAGCTGCCATCGTAAAATACAGCAGACAGAGAGTGGAAATTACTTGGAAGTGACGTTCATGTGTGGGTAAAGGGTGGGAAGGAGAGTGGAATTTACTTAGAAGTGACGTTCATGCGTGGGTAAAGGGTGGGAAGGAGAGTGGAAATTACTTGGAAGTGACGTTCATGCGTGGGTAAAGGGTGGGAAGGAGAGTGAAAATTACTTGGAAGTTTCACTAAAGTTTCTTCAGCATTTGGCCTATTTTTCCATGGAAATTTTGGCCACATATCACCATCATAGGCCCACAAAGTTTTCCAACGTTGTCTCTTCTAATTGAGATGAAAGAAAAGGTTGGAATTCATGTAAACTACTGAATCCGAATTGTGAAGTTGATTATCGTAGCTTTTTTCCATGGAGATTGAGTTCATTTCCTTATCAAGTGGTCCCTCTATCTCTTCCAAGTCCATCTCCATTAAATACCAAGGAAATTGAGGTGAAATTGTAGGAGAGACTTCTTGAGTTTTTTCTAACCCTTCCTTTACTCAATGTATGAAAATCCAAAGCTGGAAGACATTCATGTCTTCCTCCTCGGATTAGACCTTTCAAGTTTTTTTCTATCCCTTCATTTACTCAATGTAGATCATGCAACTGATTAATTGAGTTTTTTCTAAGCCAGAGATTATATATACCCACGCACCCATCCATCCGCTTACCCACACACTCAGAGATGACATCAAAAATGCACTTCCCTTCATCGACATCATCATCATCTTCCCTTATCACCATTTTCTTCATGCTCTGGATTATAATCTCCCTGTTCCTTCTTGGGGACTCGGCTGTCATGCCTATGAAAGGTAAGTGATTTTCTTTTTGGTGATTTGAGCTTTTAGTAATGGAGGGGGACATGGATTGAGGATTCCATGAAACTGAAGTTCACATGGCATGATACGAGAACATAGAGAAAGTTTTATACATCCTACTATTTTTTATATCATTGCTTGGACAATTTTGCTATATTGAACATTGAATTAAAGTTTAAGGACAGCATTGAATAAATTAAAAGTTCATGAATGGTATTACATATGGGACTAAAGTTTAGGAACCATTTGTGTTATTTTCCCATTATTAGTTATTTATTGCCATTTTCTGCTTGCTCTTGCTTATAATCTCTCTGTTCCATCCAGGGTTTCGAGCTAGACTCCCTAAAACTCCCAACAAACTTCCGAGTAAGTGATTTTTCTTGTGGGTGCTTTGAGCTTTTTAGTAATGGAGGGGAAGAATCGAGTTCAAATGGCATGACACGAGAACGTACAAGAAGTTCTATACATCGTGGTGTTTTTCTTAAAGTTGCTCGGATATTTTGCTGCATGAATTGTTCAATAATTTTGGGAAGTATCTAATCTTTCATAACAAATTCCATTGAATTTCTTCTTGCCTATAAATTTGGATCCTCAAAGAAAATTGTCTAAAAAGTCATAAATATATTATTTTTTTTGTCAATTCAGTCATAAACATTTTCACATTTTGTCAATTAAATTTTAAACCTTCCAATTTTGGCCTGAATCCGCTGACGACGAAGCTAGCCATCCTACATGGCATGAGCGGACATGAAATTTTTTTCATAATATTTTCTTTATTTTTCTCTTTTCCTTTTTTATTTTTTTTACCCAGGCTATCGAGGGTTGAGAGGACCTTTTGGGTGAGGGTCGCAACTAGCCTTGCCTAAATCCGGGCATGTGGCTTTTCGACTTCGGCTTCCTTTTCGTGACATGAACGATCCTCTACTCAACGGGAGGATAGTGACATGCAAAGGAATCACCGCTCTGACGCCCTCACTTGTGGCTCTCCTTACTAGAAGGTGGCCGCTCTAGTCGATCTGGTGAGCCTCGCTTCCTCGCACGAACTGTTTCGCTAGCTCTTTCTCTTCATCGTTTGTTTTCTTCGGTTCGATCGAATCTTTTTTTTTTTAAAGGATGAGCATGATCATGGGCAGATATGATTCCCCCTTAGAAGACTCTGACAATCTCTTTCATTCTGCCAACCTCGCTAATCACGGTTTTCCCCTCAAGTCTCCATTGAATTGATTTTTTCAGCCGCGTTGAACCGCTTGATTCTCTATTTCCCCTGTTGTTCCTTGACCGAGAATCTCCAGAATATGTGCAGGGAAGCCATGCTAATCAAGCCGGACAAGGGTGTGAGTCCTCTTATTACTCCATATCCTGAACCTTTCCATCATGTTGTCTGCCTCTAGAAGGGTTTATACACCTATTCATCATTCGTCATATATCATATTACACTTGCTTGAAAGCATTACAACCGTAATTCAATGGATATTCTCTAATCATATAATCAAGTAACATGTCGAATTTCGCTTGTGTGTCCAAACGATTAACGATACTTTATGAAATTTCATCTCCACAAATGCCGTATGTGCTTATGTGTAATTTCTTATTATAGTAAGAATTAGTAACAAAATCTTGGTGCTCTATACCAACACTGTTCATGTACTTATTTGCGTAGCATGGTTGCAATAACTTGGTCAATAAAGTTTTTTTTATAGTTAAATATGTGGGAAAAAATCATGGTGATTTCATTATTTTGTCAATAATTTCTCTGTACTATTCAAATTAGTTACAAAATAAACAAATGTGTATCCCGTGATTAATTTTGTTTGTATCCCATTACTAATAGAGTCTCAAACTGAGGATGGGGCGTGGTTATGAGCTATAAAAAATTAGTCTTGCATTCTCAATAGAAAAAGAAAAAGAAAAAGTAGAAAAGGACAGTCTCGCATCATCTACTTAACCGAGAATTAATTTCTTTTCTTCTAGCGAGACTCATTCCTTCATTTATCTCTATTTAAAACATGGTTGCAGACGTACCATCAATGCTTGATCAACCTTGATCAGACATCTATTGAGAAAACTTCTACCAGGTTTTGAAGTTAATAAAACTTTCTAGTTCTTATTCTTAATTTGAAGAACATAATACTTCTGAAGTTATATCGAAAACTTTTGCCAAAGTCTATTCATTCCAGAAGTATTTCCCACTCTGTCGCGATCCAGACCGAAACTGTGTCCAGAATGAGGATGAAATCAGACTCAGATTTATTGATCTTGCGACAAGAATTCAGAATGAATGCATTAGGAATTTATTCTATAGCATCTAACTATTTGGCGAAGAATCTCACTTTCCTTCTATAAATACAATGATGAAATCAATCACAAATTGATGAAGTCAATCTTGAAGACAAATTCTTTTTTGGAAAGCGACTACTTATGGAAACCTAGATTCTGATTGTATGAACGATCAGAATCATCGGATTTTCATTTCAATCTTCAAACGGCTTCAAGATCTTCTTAGTCGATTCTGTCCAACGGATTGATTGGAAAAAATTCCTTCAGAAAATACCAATAGCTAGTGAGGCGTGGATGAGTATTTAAGGAGATCATTCAGTCTATTTGAAGTGGACGTGAAAATTGAAATTCTAAAGTTCGAAGTCTTTTCAACTACTTGTTCTTCTTTGACGGTCTTTATATGTTCTTCTCTGACAGTCTTTATAAATTGTATTCAAGAAAGAAAGTCACAAGAAGAGTGACTTAGGGCGGGCATAACAAAATTTCTGAAATAGAAATCAATTTCTATTCCATGGACGAGTTTCTGAGTAAAGAAACATGTTTAATAACGATTCAAAATTTTTATTTCTGGAATAAAAATTCGTTTGATAAGAGAATAAAATTTCTATTTCTAGGAGCGAAGACGGCTGACGTTCGGTGGCCGGAGTTTGACGTCTGGTGACTGGTAGTGGGCAGTCGGAGTTTGGAGTCTGGCGTCCGGTGTCTGGCATCCGACATCTAGCGTCCGAAGCTCCACGTTTAGCGTCCGACCAACTGGCGTTCGACGTCCAGCGTCCGACGTATGGAGTTTTGCGACCGGTGGTTGGCAGCGGGTGGCCAATGGTCGTAGTTCGATCGGCAATCGGGCGGATGTCCGGTGGTTGGTAGTGGGTCTCCAACGTCTAGCGGTTGGTGATGAGCGGCTAATGACCAGTGGGCATCCGGCATCCGGCGGCCAACGGTCGGCAATGGGTGGCTGGAGTCCCGTGGTTGGCGGCCAGTGGAGGGTGGTTAGTGGCGAGTAGGTGGCGACTGACGGTGGGCATGCAGCATCCCACGGGCAATGGGTGGCCGATGGGTGGTGACAAGAGTGGACGATGAGGAAAGTTTTGATTTCTCATTTATGTTCCAGAAATATAAATTTTAATTTTAACTTCTGATTTTTACTCTAAATCTATTTTTGAAATAGAATTGTGTTCCAGAAATTACAAAAATAAAATGAAATTGTATTATTAAACGGATTTCTGTTCTAAACCTGTTCCGGGGAACAGAAAAACAGAGAAATAGAGAAATATAAATATTGTCATGCGCGTCTTTAGTGAAAGAGAAGGGATCTTCCACTCAGTATTGGCACTCAAAAATTATACTTCTCTGTTGATGCTATAGTGAATTTCAGCCAGAAGGTTGTCAGCGTGGGAGAGTGAATGTAGGCTTGATCTAAGCCGAACCATTATAAATTTCGTGTGCAATCTTCTTTTCCCTTGACTCTCTTTATTTAAGTCTATTGCATTCTTTTAGATATCGCAAAAATTAGTTCCATCTCTTATTTGATTTTGAACATTCATTAGAAGTCCGGTAGCTTGTTTATCAAACTTTGTTTGTTACTCAGACTTTCTTCGAAATTTATTTTATTCCTCATTTATTTATGAAAATTTCTTTTAAACACTTATTCATCCCCTCTAGGTGTTCGTACTAGCATTATCAATAACATCTTGATTGTTCTAGACACCATCAAGGAAAAAACTTTGGGTCACTCGTGACCATGGTATATATGTAATATGTCATAATACTCTTGGCATGTCTTGGCATGGCATAATTATTTCAGTTCCCGGTATTCTGCACATCATCTTCTAGACATTCTCATGTGTAGACTTGTCTTGACGATGATGAAATATAAAGATATAAATTCCATAGTTTACTCTTAGATAATGTTCACCCGAGCAAAGACATCTCATCACCGTCTTGCGCCTTAGGAAGTGGAGCAATTTCATTGGTCCACTCAAGAAACCTCCTATCTCAATAGCTAGCTATTCGGTGGCATAACTATTTAAAAAGTCTTAATTATATTGTGCGTCGATCAATTCTGATCTAATTTTTTTTTGGGTAATTTTCTGTTATTCAGTTGCGATTAGCAGGCTACTTAGTGCAATAAGAATAGCTTGGCACTCTAAGAGACCCAACTCAAAAGCAGCCAAAAAAATGGGGTGCATGAACAAGGCCGGCAAGCAAAAACAATGCTAATAGGTGCAACTATGATAGTGGTTACATTGTAGTTGATGGCGGCAAACCATGAATTCTAGCATTGCCCGAGTCCATTCTAAAAATTCAGGGCCAATTTACTTGACTTTTGTTTGCTGAGCTTCGGTAAACACCAACCTATTTTATCCTTTAAAAGCAAACGTACATTATATATATACGAGGAGAAAGAGATTTCTAAGAGAAAATGTACAACATAATACATAAATGCATTAGTCTATATGTTATATCATTTGGATGTACAACGTAAAGAAGAAGATCCGTGTCGAGCAACACGGGTGTTGACAAAGAAAGGATTTTTCACTTTGGACTTTTCCACCTATCATCTCATCCTCTTACCTTCATCGTTAGCATGTATTTCCATGGAGTCGCAGGGAGGGAAACCTAAATCCGTGCTCTGCCGGTCCTTAACAATAGAAGAAAAAAAAAAAAAAAGAAAAAAATAAAAAAAAAAAAAAAATAAAAAAGAAAAAAATAAAAAAAGAAAAAAAGAAAAAAAGAAAAAAAGAAAAAAAGTAAAAAAAGTAAAAAAAGTAAAAAAAAAATAAAAAAAATAAAAAATAAAAAAAATAAAAAAAATAAAAAAAAATAAAAAAATAAAAAAATAAAAAAATAAAAAAAGAAAAGAATTAATTGTACCTTAGAAAAATAAAAAGAAAAATAAAAAAATAATAAGACAATGGAGAGGAGGGATCAATGTGCTTCAATTGATCTGATGACAATTCACAATCTTGCTAGTTTTTTGTAATGAGAATCTTCTTCGAGAGTTGATTCTCTAATTTCTTGAATTTTTACTTTTGACAACTTTGCCTTCGGCAACATCGAGATATTGCAAGAACTTGATCTGATTTCCTTTCATGATATCTGTTGTATTTTGTAATGTTGACATGAACATAACCGAACAATTGGCAGCCATGGAACTTTGCTCTCAAGCCTCAAGTTAGCTTGTTTAACTCTCTTCACATATTGCTAGAATTTATCATTCATTTATATGTCATGTTCACTCTTTGCTAGTCAGCAAGTTGAGCTTGCTTTTTTGTTTGTTTGTTTGTTTGTTTTTTTTAGGTCGAATGCTTGCTTTGTTCATTCATGATCTTTCTATCATATGCAAATTGATTATATTAGGAACTGTGTTTTTTTATCTCTCTCTCTCTCTCTCTCTCTCTCTCTCTCTCTCACACACACACACACACACACACACACACACATCCAACCTTTGCTACGATGGATCTTGCGACCATAATCACTCTCCTTAAAGACTTGGAAAGTTTATCTTTATTTGCTGAAGTTTCGAGTTAGATAAAAGTCTAGGATTGGAATAAAATGAATTAAAAATATTATCAAAACGCATGATCAAGGACCATTTTAGAATACTATTGGTAGTGCGAGTGCGATTTTCAACAATCAAGTGCTTATAAGTTGAGGTTTACCGAGGTCAGGTACTTCCACAGCCGTTTTCAACCCACCACATTACTCGCTCTCTTCACGTGGATGACTGCAAAAAGATTGAATAAGAATCGAAAATGTACATGGACTTTGAAACTAACAATGCCCCTTCCTTGATTAGATAGCTCAAGTATTTTCTTACCCTTCATTTACTCAATATAGAAAATCCAAAGATGGAAGACTTTCAAGTCTCCTTCCTTGAGTAGACTTCTCCAGTTTCGTCTTACCCTTCATTTTCTCAATGTAGAACATTCAAAGGTGAAGACTTTCGTGCAACCCACCACATTACACGCTCTCCTTATGTGGATGATATGATGCCCGCAAAAAGATTGAATAAGAATCGAAAATGTATGTGGACTTTGAAACTAGCAAGGTCCCTTTCTTGATTAGATAGCTCAAGTATTTTCTTACCCTTCATTTACTCAATATAGAAAATCCAAAGATGGAAGACTTTCAAGTCTCCTTCCTTGAGTAGACTTCTCCAGTTTCGTCTTACCCTTCATTTTCTCAATGTAGAACATTCAAAGGTGAAGACTTTCGTGCAACCCACCACATTACACGCTCTCCTTATGTGGATGATATGATGCCCGCAAAAAGATTGAATAAGAATCGAAAATGTATGTGGACTTTGAAACTAGCAAGGTCCCTTTCTTGATTAGATAGCTCAAGTATTTTCTTACCCTTCATTTACTCGGTGTAGAAAATCCAAAGATGGAAGACTTTTAAGCCTCCTTCCTTGAGTAGACTCCTCCAGTTTTGTCTTACCTTTCATTTACTCAATGTAGAACGTTCAAAGGTGAAGACTTTAATGCAATGATTGCCAACTCCTCTGTTGACGATGTCAACAGTTCTGTACTCACAATGGCCACATGGAGAGAGCAACATCCACACTTGGATCTTATTACTTTTCTGTACAAAAGTCAGTTACCTCAACTAGTCTCTAAATTTCTCTCCCTTCTTTTTTCAATGTAAAAATGAAGGCTTTTCATGCTACTAAAACATGCTAGACCAAGCAAGACGATGGAGTTGATGGATCAATGTGGTTCAACCGATCCGAAGACAGTTTCCAATGTTCATAGTTTTTCCAACTTAGAATCTTCGTAGAGATTTGTTTTTTAACCTGTCACATTTTTCTTGTTGATATCTTTGTCTCCGGCAACTTTGAGACCTCGCAAGAACTTGATCCAATTTCCCTTCATGATATTTGATATATTTTGTAACATTGCCATGAATGTAACCAAACAATTGGCTACCATGTAACCTTTCTCTCAAGCCTCAAGTCAACTTGTTTAACTCTCTTCACATATTGCTAGAAGTTATCATCCATTTGCTAATCCTGCCTACTCTTTGCTAGTTAGCAAATTCAGCTCGCTTTGTTCATTCATGATTTTTCTAACATATGCAGATTGATTATATTAGGAACTATTTTTTTCTCTCTCTCTCACTCTCTCTGATCCAAGCTTTGCCACGACAGATCCTGCGACCATAATCACTTACCATCCAAACTTAGGGAGTTCTATAATTATTTGTAGAATTGAGTCCGATAAAAGTTGAGGATTGGAATAAAATGAATCAAAAATAGAATCAAAACCACATGACTAATGACTTAAATAATGATTGTTTTAGACTACCATTCCTAGTGTGAGTGCGATTTTGGACAATTGAGCACTTATGAGCTGAGGCTTATAGAGGTTAGGTATGTCCATGGCTATTTTCAATCCACAACTTTGCACGCTCTCTTTAGATGGATGATGTGATAGATACAAAGAAGCTAAAGAATCGAAAAGGTATGTGGACCCGGAAACTGAGAAATCCCCTTTCTTAATTAGACCTTTTAAATTTCTTCTTACTCTTGGTTTTTTTTTTTTTTTTTTGGTCGGTTTCTTACCCTTGGTTTACTCAATGTAGAAAATACAAAGGAGGCAGACTTTCGTGTCTCCTTCCTCCGCTTAGACTTTTCAAGTTTTTTTTTTTTTCCATCCCTTCGTTTATTCAATGTAGATCATGCAACTAATTAATTGAGTTTTGTCTCTGTCAGAGATTATATATACCCGCCCACCCACCCACCCACTTACCCACAAACCCAGAGATGACAGCAAAAATGCATTCCCCTTCATCGACATCATCATCATTTTCCCTCATCACCATTTTCTTCTTGCTCTTGGTTATGATCTCCCTGTTCCTTCCTGGGGCCTCGGCCCAAAAAGGCAAGTGATTTTTATTTTTGGTGTTTTGAGCTTTCAATAAGGGCGAGGAACATGATTTGAAGATCATGATTCCATGAAACTGTAGTTGACATGGCTTGAAACGGGAACATAGAGAGTTATATATATCATGCTGTTATCAACGAATTTTCTTTGTTGGATCTTTTAGCTTTCAACAATGGAGGGGGACATGGAGTTCACATGGCATGACGTGAGAACATACAGAAAATTCTATATATTGTGACGTTTCCCTTAAAGTTGCTCAGATATTTTGCTGCATGAATCATTCAATAATTTTCAGCAGTATCTAATTTTTCATCACGAATTTCATTGAAGTTCTTCTTGCCTACAAATTTGGATCCTCCCTTTCATGGGGAAAACTGTATAAAAAGTCCTAAACATATTGCACTTTTACTAATTCAGTCCTAACATTTTTCATAGTTTGCCCATTGAATTCTAAACTTTTTCATCTTGTGTAAATTAAAGTGCTGTTTGGTAACGCTCCGAGGAACACTTGTTTATGATCTTTTGTTCTGAGGAATATAAATAGAACATGGAACAAATTGTTATCGAGAATAGATTTGGAACAAAAATAAGAAACAAAAACAAAATTATTTCTTGTTCTCAAGAACAACTCAAGAAACAATTTTTTTCTCTTCCTTTCTTCCCTTTCTTCTTCCCCTAGCTGGTTCCCGGCCTCGACAATCAACTAGATGAGGCCTGGTGACCTTGTTGGCCACTTGCGAGGCCCTTGAGCCTCGCCCACCCACAACGAGGTCGGCGTTGCCCACGGTGGCGTCACCTGGCCTCGCGGTAGTTGAGTGGGGCTTGGCCTGGTCACAAAGGCCTTTTGGGTGAGGGTCGCAGCCAGCCTCGCCTAGATCGGGCAGGTGGCTTTTCAGCTTTGGCTTCCTCTTCACAACATGAACCATCCTCTATTCGATGGAGAGCAGCGATGAGTGGAGGAGAGATGGCTTCAATAACTGATCCGACGCCCTCGATTATGGCTCTCTCCTCACAGAAGGCGGCCGCTCTGGTCGATCTGGGCAGATATGATGGCATGAGAGATCCTTTTACCTTTCCTTTCGAACCCCACCTGTTAATTCCCACAAGTCATTGCTTTCCTTCCCCACCGCCCCCCCGCTTCCCCCGCGCGCCGGCCCCCAACCTGGGGCTCCTTTCTTTTCTCTTTTATTGAAACTTCCCTTGTAGAAGGCTCCAAACATCTCTTTTATTCTGCCAACCACAGTAATCACGGCTTTCCCCTTGAATCTCCATTGAATTGATTTCTTCAGCGCGTTGAACCACTTGATTCTCTACTTTCCCCTTGTTCCTTGGCCGAGAATCTCCAGAATATGTGTCCCCTTTTCACTTCCCAATTTCTCAAAAGTTAGCACCTCAAATCTCACCTTCCTTCGGTCCAAAATCAAATTTTCCTTGATGGACTTGGTTCTATTTAGTTTACCTCCGAAATTTGGAATGGCAAGTAAAGGATCGTTCATGTTGCGAAGAGGAAGCCGAAGTCGAAAAGCCACGTGCCTAGATCCGAGAGAGGCTGGCTGTGACCCTCACCCAAAAAGGTTATCGCAAAAAGAGAAAAAAAGGAAATTTGGAAAAAGAAAATAAAAAATAATAAAATTTGAAAAATATTAAAATATTATTAAAAGTTGTCAACGTCGGTATTGATTGTGCCACGTGGGCAATTTGGTGTCCATGTCAGTGAATTCCAACTAAAGTTGGCCTGATAGACCCAATTAGCAAAATGTGAAAATGTTTAGGATTCAATTAGTAAAACTAAGATGCTTATTACTGAATTGGTAAAAATGCAACATGTTTAGAACTTTTTGGACAATTTTCCCCATAATTCTGAATCCTCTTTTTACTCCATATCTGGACCCTTTTTATCATATAGTATTTGATCTTTCATAATTATTTTCATTGAATATTTTCTTGCATATGTGGCAGGTCAAGTGTGGGGAAGCAAGCCTTCTCCTGGCGGGGGATATGTGAGTGAGTCCTTTTTACTCCATATCTTGAACCTTTCTATCATGTTGTCTGCTTCTAAAATGGTTTATACATGTGTGAATCATTCACCGTGCATCATATTACGCTTGCTCGAAAGCACTACAACCTTAATTCATCGGATATTCTCTAGTCATATAATTATGTAACATGTTCAATGTCACTTGTGCGTCAAACGATTACTAATACTCTATGAAACTTCATCTTTACAAATGTAGTATGTGCGTATGCCTAATTTCTTATGTATAGCAAGAATTAGTAACAAATTCTTGTTGCTCTATACCGACACTCTTCCTGTACTTATTTGTGTAGCATGGTCGCAACAACTTGGCCAATAACGTTTTGTGCAGTTAAATATGTGAGGGAAAAGTCATGGTAACTTCATCATTATTTCAATAATTTCTCTGTACTATTCAAATTAATTACAAAATAAACCAATGTGTATCCCATCATTAATATTTGTCTGGAGTACATTACTAACAGTGTCCCAAACTAAGGAGGGGGTGTGGTGGTGAGCAATAAAAAAATAGTCTCGCATTCTCAATAGAAAAAGAAAAAGAAGAAAGGACGGTCTCGCATCATCTACTTAACAGAGAATTAATTTCAATTCTTCTAGTGAGACTCATTCCTTCTTTTCGCTTTATTTTAAACATGGTTGCAGGAGCAAATCCTTGATCAGACAGCGTGTTGGTCGTTCCAGATGCCATCAAGCGAAGAACTTTGCGTCACTCGAGATCGTGCTATAGATGTAATATGTCATAATACTCTTGATACATTCTTAGCGTAGCAGAATAATTTCAGTTGCTTGTATTCTGCACATCATCTTCCAGACATTCTCACGTGTAAGACTTGTCTTGATGATAGTGAAATATAAACATATAAGTTTCACAGTTTACTCTTGAAAAATGTTTATCCGAGCAGAGACAATTTCATTGGTCCACCCGAGGAGCCTCCTATCTCGACAGCTATTTGGTGGGATAATTGTTTAAAAAGTCTTAAATATATTGTACAGCAATTAACTCAGTTTTAAACTTTTTTATTTCGTCAATTGAATCCCAAACTTTTCTACAAAATTTGTCAATGTAGACTTTTGGTCAATTTGGCCATAGATCGCTGACTTAGCGATTAAGTTGGCGTCACAATTTTTCATAGCACGACCAATGTTGACATGGATATTTTCTTCAAAAAATTATACTTTTTTTCCTTTTCCCTTTATTCTCTCTCTCTCTCTCTCTCTCCCTCCCTCCCTCCCTCCCTCCTTTATCAGATTATCAACTAGAAAAGCAATACAATTTTCCCAAAATTTGTCTACACCAGTATCGGTTGTGCCATGTAGGACAGCGCCGTTAATTGAACCATCACGTCAACGATTTCCGGCCAAAATTGACTAGAAGAGCTATCTTAATTTAGGATTAAATGGGCAAATGTAAAAAAAATTAAAATTATATTGACCGCCGTACAATAGGTTTACGACTTATTGGGCAATTTTCTGTTATATAGTTGCAACAAGTGGGCTACTTTGCTTGATAAGAATAGCCTGGCGCTCTAAGAGGTCCAAATACTCAAAATTAGCCAAAGAAAAGGGTGGATGAACGGGGCTGCGAAGCTAAAACAATGCTGCTAATGGTGCAACTGTGATATGGGTTAAATTGCAGTTGTTGGGGGCAAACCATGAATTTTAGCTCGAAAAAGATCTGTACACAAGTCGTACTTATCCATCGTCCACGAATGAGGGCTGTTCTAGAAATTGAGCAGTGCCTGAGTCCATTCTAAGAATTCAGGGCTACTTATACTCAACTTTTTGGTTGCTGATCTTCGGTAAACACCTACCTATTTTATCCTTTGCAAGCAAATGTACATAATATATATGAGGTGAAATAGATTTCTAGGGGAAAATGTACATAATATCTAAATGCAGTGGTCTATATCATTTTGCATGTACAATGCCAAGAAGAAGATCCCTGTCGAGCAATATAGTTGTTGACAAAGAAAAGGACATTTCACTCTGGACTTTTTTACCTATCGGCTCATCCTCTTGCCCTCATCACTAGCATGTATTACTATTGAGCCATAGGGAGGGATGAGTTAAATCAGTGCTCTTCACTCTTCTTACCACCTAGATAACATGATTTAAACCGACAGATAGAGTTAAGAAACTCGCAGTTGGCATTTTAGGACAATGCAAAATCTCGAATACACATTTATTTCCTTAAGCTGCAATCTGCCCACATCCGATGGAGCCCCTAACCTGAAATGACACTCCAGGCGTAGGGGCGGATCTGCCGGATGCTCATTCTAATGCTATACCTGCATTATCTAATGGATAAACAAGGGCCTCTACCACTCAGGCTTCATCTTCAAGAAGGCCTTCCGTACTCTCTTTGCCTTTACTACTTCCCCTCCCCGAGCTCTCTCTTTCCATATCTTCTCCACCTCTTCAAAAGTCAACCCTTCGTCTTTGGCACAAAGATGACCACAAACACGATGGCCAACACGGCTACACACGCAAGAGTCGAGAATGTCGCACCTGTTCCCACAGCAACAGCGATGCTAAGAAATGTCTCTGCCACAATCAAGTTCGAAATTCAATTGACGGCAGCCGACATGCCACCACATATTCCGCGATATGCCTCGGGGTGTATTTCTGAGTTCCCTACCATGGTACGGGTCCCATCCCGGGTGAGACGCAAGCAATGTAGAGGGCCAAACCGATGATCGCGGGCCACCCGCATACCCCGTTTGTAGAATCAGAGGATTCTGCAAAGAATGCACCAGAGGGAATTGTCATGGCAGCGATAATCAGGGATGAGAGAAGTGCCAGCTGGTTGGAAGAGAAGCCAGCCATTTGGACTATAGTTGGGCTGTAGTACATCACTGTATTGATACCGATGAACTGCTGAATTTGAGATAAAAGTGGAGGACTACTCACAACAGTCATCAAGTCCTTCAAGCAATTTAAAGACTTTATGAGCATCCGACACAGGTTTATCAATGGGATGCAAGTGATCGCAAATAGATTTAAAGTCAAGAAGATAAATAGATAAAGGATTTTTTTTTTCTTTCCTACGTGTTGAAGTTATCTTAAAGGTCCCCTGCATTATCATTCCACCGCATCATCATGCACTTACACGTTCACAAAAATCTTCATGGACTTGCCTAGATATACGAATTTCTTTTTTGTATACTATATAAAAAGAAATAAAAGAAGGGACAAAAGTACATCCCGAATGCCAAAACTTGGCACGATGAGACACTTAAATGCTAAAAGTTAGAAAAATGACACTTAAATGTCATTTTTTTTATTTAAAAATGAGATACTTGAGTGCCACTTTCAACATGTCATGTCAAAAATCATACATGGTAATTTTTTTTTATTAATTTTGCTCGCTTATGTGGCTCGCCAGAGAGTTGACTCAATTAAGAAATGCAAAAACGACTTTGTTTTTGCATGGATTTGAATTTTAATATAAAAATTAATTAAATTAAATTATTTATATATATTTAAAAAGAAGAAGAAAAAGACAGTTGCAGGAGGCTAAAGGCAGCCCTTAGCCACCTGCAACTATCTTCCTTTTTTAAAAATAAATAAATTTAGTTTTAAATTTAATTTAATTAGTTTTTATATTAATTATTTACTCATGTTAATAGTAAAACAATGTTGTTTTTGCATTTGTCTAGTACGTCATGCAAAACGACGTTATTTTGCACTTGCCTCGCCGGAAAATCGCCATATAAGTATTTTGGTCGAATTTTCTTACTGTTAGCACTTAAATGATCTATTTTGCTCATATTTTGACGTTTAAGTGTTACTTTCCTAACTTTTGATACTTAAGTGTCAATTTGTGTCAAGTTTTGACACTTCAGCGTCCGGCATTCTAAAAGAAGGACTAAGATCTTTAGTTCAAAATTGCACAGTTGGCAAAACTAGTTAATTAATTCTTTGCCTTTTATTTTTTATTTTTTTATATAGCTCTCTCTAGATCATTATATATAACTTTTTCGATTAAAAAATGCATTTGGATAGATTCAGGTATTGTACAAGAACAATGTGTCGATCGTGAATAAAAAAATAGATTGTATTTTCATATAGGAAGATTGATCGAGATACATCCTCATAATTTTAATAATTCTTTAAAGAATTTTTTTTATTCTCTATCATATTCGTCACTGCCTTACTTGAAACAAAAATAAAAAAAAATCAAATTATTCTTTTGTTAATCAAGATATTTAATTCAGATCTACATCGTATTATTTTGTCATATATATTTTTAAGAGTAATGCACGAGGTTGTATTCCAGATGGATCGAACCCTCTTTTAGGTTATAAGCAAAATCATGTTGATGTCGACGGCTGCCGCCTAATGTGTCCATCACTTGTTGTGTTGCTTGCCGTAGGAGATTGCTGCTCACCTGGAAGACCATCGCGACTCCGAGTCCTCTTCTTGTAATAGTTGGCAGGCCAATGATTGAGCTGTTTTTTTTTTTTTTTTGGTAAAGATGATTGAGCTGTTTTCACTTTGTTAGTCGGAAAAAAATAATTTAATTTTGACAATTTTCAATGACCCCCATTAAATTCACAGATTTTACTGAATAGTAAGCGTCTAGATTTCTTCTAAGATAACAACCCTTTTTTGGCGAAACTTTGAGAATAACTGAGAATCTATTATGTTGACCTACCCACTTTACTAATTTCCTACATCATTACAATATAGATTTTAGGGGTAAGTAACTGTTAAAAGTTAAAGATAAAAATCGTTACAATTTCCCATCTCAAATTAAGCTTTTTCCATAGATATTTCAAGGAAAATCTCAAATAAGGATCCAAAGTGAGTCTATTTTTTCAAATAAGGACCAGAAGTGGCCGTTGTTCTAAATAAGGACTGAAGTGACTAACAAGTCTCAAATAAGGACGTGAACTTGCCGACTAGCCAAAATATTCACCGGCCGACGAGAGTGTGACATTTTCAGTGGGCAATTTTGTCCAAAAAAAAAATATAGATAGAAATTAACAAACCCTAAAAACCACCCCCAAACTCTTTACGTTCTTTTGACCTAAAAAGGAAAACTCTTCATGTTCTCACGTTTTTCTTCTTTTGCTCTTCATCTTCTCCGTTCTTTGTCCTCTCTCGCTTGGAGCACGAAAATTTTCTGTTAATGGAACACAAATTGAAACACAACACGAAACCCCCAACCTTTGTTTTTTTACATCTTTTTTTTTTTGTTTCTTTCCAATGAAAAAGACAAATCTTGAGTAAAGCCACCTTTTTGTTATTGAGACACTCGTGTGTAACACGAGGGCCTCGATTATTCATTATCTTTTCTTAGGTTCGCTATACACTTTGATTCACACTCCTGTTCAACGAGGTCGGTTTCGTTCAAATTGAGAGAGAGAGAGAGAGAAAGAGGGGAGGAGGGGGAGGGCACGTACCTTTGGAACTCAGGGAGATAGGGATCTTGTTCCATCAATAGAGAATTTGGGTTCTCCAAACGAGAGGGGACAAAGAATGTAACAGATGAAGAGTGGAAAAAGAAGAACGTGAAGAGTTTGGAGAGTTTTGTTTTTAGGGTTTGTTAATTTCTTTCTATAATTTTTTGGGACAAAATTGCCCATATTCCGGCTATTGGAAATGTCACACGCTCATCGGCCGGTGAACATTTTAGCTAGTCGGCGGGTTTAAGTTCTTATTTGAGACTTGTTAGCCACTTCGGATCCTTATTTGAAACAAGAGTTACTTTGGGTCATTATTTGAGATTTTCTCATATTTCAAGCATGGTTAGGAAATCTTTGTTAGTAATTCGCAAGATAAATACCAAAAATGTATAAAATTTTACTCTAATGGCAATTTTCATGACAATTTTTCAGACATAGCGAAAAAAGAAGTGTCTATTTATATAAGGAGATAATTTAATTTTCAAAGTCTATATAAGTTTTTTTCTTTTTTTAAATTTGGAAAATTTCTGGGAAAATCGTTCCAAGATAAAAGATTGTGCCATTTTTTTAATTATTATTTTTGGAGGTAATTTTCACATAATATAGCAAGATCTAAAAAATTTAAAAAATGGGATTTTCACACAGGTTAGCGCCCTCCGCCGTTTTCAGGACCGTCAACGGAACAACTGACACTTCGAAATGCACCACCTACGATGACGAACTGCCATGGTCGGTCGAGCACTCCTCGCACGACAATGTCGCAGGATCTCCAAACCGGCGAGCCCCTCCTCCGTTGCCTTCTCCACCTTCCCGGTGGAGATCCCCCTCGCCGGGTTCCCGGTTCGCGGGCCAAGCGGCGCGAATTCGCCGAGCTCTTGCAGTTGTCGCCCGCCTCCGCGTCCGACGCCGACGACCCCATTCGCTACCGCAAGAAGCTCCACGGCCGAATCGTCGTCTGGGGGTTTCAGCACGACGTGTTCCTTGCCAACGTTCTGCTGCATTCATACTCGAGGTCCGGGGCTTTACGGGATGCAAGAAGGGCGTTCGATAATATCCCCGAGAGGAACCTGATCACTTGGTCTACGGTGATCTCGATGTACGCCCGGTATGGTTGTTGCGATGAAGCGCTCTTGAGCTTTGTGGAGTTTCAGAGAGGCTCTGTCGAGAGGCCGAATGAGTATATTTTGGCCAGTCTGATCCGTGGTTGTGCACAGTCGGGTGGCCTTGATGAAGGAGTTCAGGTGCATTGTTTCGTTGTTAAGGCCGGTCTTGGTCAGGATGTCTATGTTGGCACTTCTCTGGTTTTTCTGTATGCGAATAATGGTGGGATAGATGGGGCGAGATCAGTTTTTGATGGTTTATTGGATAAGACTGATGTTACTTGGACTGCGATCATAAGCGGGCATGTGAAATGTGGGAGAAGTGAAGTGTCTCTGCAGTTGTTTAGCCAGATGATAGATGCTGGCCTTCTTCCTGACAAATACGTGATTTCCAGCGTTCTAAGTGCTTGCTCAGCACTTGAGTTTGTTGAAGGTGGCAAGCAAATTCATGCTCATATACTGAGGCGAGAAGTAGAGATGGACATTTCGGTGGTTAATGTGCTGATCGATTGTTATACAAAATCTGGCATGGCATGAACAGCTCGGAGGCTATTCAACCATATGGAAGTTCGAAATATGATTTCTTGGACCACGATGATTTCTGGGTACATGCAGAACTCGTATGATAAGGAAGCATTGAAGCTTTTCTTGGAGATGACTGGATTGGGTTGGAATCCTGATGCATTTGCTTGCACCAGTGTTCTCACATCATGTGGCTCGCTCGAGGCCTTAATGCAGGGAAAGCAAGTTCATGCTTACACGATCAAGGCCAATTTAGAGTTTGATGATTTCGTCAAAAATGGCTTGATAGATATGTATGCGAAATGCAATGCCCTAGAGGATGCTAGGAAAGTTTTTGATGTTATGGATGGGAAAAATGTTGTCTCCTATAATGCAATGATCGAAGGCTACTCAAGATTAGAGAAACTAGAGGAAGCATTGGATCTCTTCCATAGTATGAGGCTTGCATCGTTCTTCCCAACTCCATTGACATTCGTCAGCATCCTTGGATTATCAACTGCTTTATTCGCCTTGGAATTGAGCAAGCAAGTTCATGGCCTCTCAAGTAAATCTGGAATTTCTATGGACTTATTTGCAGGAAGTTCACTGATTGATGTTTATTCCAAGTCTTCTTTAGTCCGAGACGCAAGGCTAGTATTTGAAGAGATGAACGATAGAGATATCGTAGTTTGGAATGCAATGTTCTTTGGATATAGTCAGCAAATGGAAAATGAGGAGACCTTCAAATTATTCTTAGAGTTACAGTTATCGGAAAAACGACCCAACGAATTCACGTTCACTTCCCTTATCACAGCATCAAGCAATTTAGCAAGTCTCCAACATGGTCAACAGTTCCATAGCCAGATTATAAAGTGCGGTTTGGATTTTGACCCATTTGTCACGAATGCTCTTGTGGATATGTATGCTAAATGCGGAAGTATTCAGGAGGCCAGGAAAGCATTTGACCTCGCTATTTGTGAAGATGTTGCATGCTGGAACTCCATGATCACAACATATGCACAACATGGAGAAGCACAGGCTGCTCTCCAGATATTTCAGGAAATGATAATCACAGGAGTGAAACCGAATTACATCACATATGTGGGCATCCTCTCTGCATGTGGCCATGCGGGGCTTGTGGAAGATGGATTGCATCATTATAACTCGATGCGTGGGCTTGGAATTGAACCGGGGACCGAACATTATGCTTGCATGGTCTCCCTTTTTGGCCGAGCTGGTAGACTAAAGGATGCCGTGGATTTCATCGAGACAATGCCAATTCAACCGATGGCACTGGTATGGAGGAGCTTGCTCAGTGCATGCAGGAATGCTGGTGACAGCGAATTAGGAAAGTATGCTGCCAAGATGGCAATTTCTTTGGACCCGACGGATACTGGATCTTATACCCTTCTCTCGAATATATTTGCATCAAAAGGAATGTGGTTTGATGTCAAGAAGGTGAGGCAGAGAATGGACGAAACTGGAGTCCTAAAAGAACCAGGAAAAAGTTGGATAGAAGTTAATAATGAGGCTCATGTGTTTGTTGCTAGAGACTGGACTCATTATGAGGCTGATTTGATTTATTCAGTTTTGCACTATTTAATTCTTCAGATAAAAGAGATCGGTTATGTGCCAAACGATGCTGCTGTTATCATAGACGATTGACTGACAATTAGTAACGGGACAATATTATACTGCAAATGCTCACATTATGTGTAACCTTCCAGCTATATGATGCTAGGACATGATTGGTATTCTTGAAGTATCCGCATCATCTGTCTGACTTGGGTTTTCCATCTGATATGTTGAGACATGAGATCCCTCTTCGTGGTGTGAGGAGGATATTTCTCCGGAGAAGCAGCTGCTGGGATATAATTTAGAATTGTCATTACTAAGTGGTGAATATTGACGATTTTAGATTTCATTGTATGCGAATTAATCCTCAGCATTGAAGTTGCAAAGATGTCTCCAAACATTTATAAAGAGACTTGAGTCATGAGGAATTGATGCGACTCTAAGACTTCCAGTGGCATGGTTGACTCGTGAAGATTGGATGAACTAATGAGCTACACTCTGTTTGTAGTTTAGAAGGGGGCAATATAGTTGAAGAAGAGGGCAAATGACCTATTCCTGAGATATAGAGAGATTAACCCACTGCCTGCAGCCACAAAATGACCAACCAGAAATGCTCCTGGTGGAGACTCACTCTGTTAATGCAGGACGTCAACATGATGATTTTCAGGTTGACCAACCACAGAATGAAAAACTTGAGAGTTAGTTTCCTGTGGAATTTATGATATCTTGATCAAACCCACCTTTAATATTTGATGTATGAATACAATAAAATTAGTTATAGGGCAACACACGGTTTTTCATCTAGTGACAAGTAAGGAAGAAACCAGAATTCGCGAGTAGTTTTTCGTATCTGATATTGTCAGCTCCTCGGTCAACAACTTCAGCATTTCAATACTCACAATGGCCACATAGAGAGAACAGCATCTGTTCAGAAGTCACCTCAACTAGTCACTACATTTAGCTTTTCTCTTCCCTCCTTTCAATGTGAAGATGAAGACTTTCGTGCTACAAAAACATGCTAGACAAGCAAGACAATGGAGAGGATGGATCAATGTGCCTCAACTGATCCAAAGACAATTCATGATCTTGCTAGTTTTTTGTAATGAGAATCCCCTTGGAGAGTTGTTTCTCTAACCTCTTGAATATTTCTTTTTGATATCTTCGTCTTCAGCAACTTTGAGACCTTGTAAGAATTTGATCTGATTTGCCTTCATGATATCTGCTCTATTTCGTAATGTTGACATGAACACAACCCAACAATTGGCTACCATGGAACTTCACTCTCAAGCCTCAAGTCAGCTTGTTAACTCTCTTCACATATCACTAGAATTTATCATTCATTCACAAGTTATGCTTTACTCTTCGCTAGTTAGAAAGTTGATCTTTCTAACATATGCAAATTGATTATATTGGCAACTGTGTTTTTTTCACTCTCGATTTCTCTCTGATCTAGGCTTTGCCAGGATAAATCCTATAACCATAATCACTTGCCTTCAAAACATAAAAAGTTTTATCTTTATTTGTAGAGGTTTCGAGTCCAATAAAAAGTCAAGGATTGGAATAAAATGAGTCACAGTTAGTATCAAAACCACATGATTGACGTTAAATGAGGATCACTTTAGACTACTATCCATAGCGTGAGTGCGATTTTGGACAATCGTGTGCTTATGAGCTGAGGTTTACCGAGGATAGTTACCTCCATGGTTAATTTCAACCCACCACATTGCACACTCTCTTCATGGGAATGATAAGATGCGCACAAAGAGAGTGAATAAGATTCAAAAAGGTTTGTGGACTTTGAGGCCCCTTTCTTGATTAGATTGCTCAAGTATTTTCTTACCCTTTGTTTACTCTATGTAGAAAATCAAAAGATGGAAGACTTTCAAGTCTCCTTTCTTGAGTAGACTTCTCTAGTTTTTTCTTACCCTTAATTTACTCCATGTGGAACATTCAAAGGTGAAGACCATTCACAATCTTCTTAATTCTTTCTAATTATAATATTCTTCAAGAGCTGTTTCTTCAACCTTT
Source organism: Eucalyptus grandis (assembly GCF_016545825.1). Lineage (NCBI taxonomy): Eukaryota > Viridiplantae > Streptophyta > Magnoliopsida > Myrtales > Myrtaceae > Eucalyptus > Eucalyptus grandis. The sequence goes on along the minus strand of NC_052619.1, from coordinate 3,404,553 downwards.
TGTTTTTTTTTTCATTATTAATATCTTAGTCTTTGGCAACTTTAAAACCTTGCAAGAACTTGATCTGATTTCCCTTCATGATATCTGCTATATTTCGTGATTTCCCTTCATGATATCTGCTATATTTCGTGACGTTGACATGAACATAACTGAACAATTGGCTGCGATGGAACCTTGCTCTCAAGTCTCCAGTCAGCTTGCTTAGCTCTCTTCACACATTGCTAGAATTTATCATTCACTCAAAAGTTATGCTTATTCTTTGCTGATTAGTGAGTTGAGCTTGTTTCGTTCATTTATGATCTCTGTAACATCTGCAAATTGACTGAATTGTTTTTTTTTTTGCTCTCTCTCTCTCTCTCTGATCTAGGCTTTGCCATGATGGATATCACTGTCCTTAAAGACTTACAAAGTCTTATCCTTTTTTGTAGAAGTTTCGAGTCTGACAAAAGTTATGACCGGAATAAAATAAATCAAAACTAGTGTCAAGACCACATGATTGACGATTCAATGAGGACCATTTGAGACTATTATTCATAGTGTGAATGTGATTTTGGAAATCGCGTGCTTATGAGCTAAGGCTTACCGAGGTCAGGTACCTCCACAACTGTTTTCAACCCACCACATTGCATGCTCTCTTCATGTGGTTGATACAATACATACAAAGAGACGGAATAAAAAGACTTCTTTAGTTTCTTCTTACTTCGTTTACTCAATGTACGAAAATCCAAAGATGGAAGACTTTCATGTCTTCTTCCTCGGATTAGACTTTTCAAGTTTTTTTCTATCCCTTCATTTACTCAACGTAGATCATGCAACTGATTAATTGAGCTTTACCTATGTCAGAAATTAAATAAACCCACCCGCCCACCCACTTACCCACACACCCAAAGATGACAGCAAAAATGCACTTCTCTTCATCAGCATCATCATCATCTTCTCTTATAGCCATGTTCTGCTTGCTCTTGGTTCTAATCTTCCTTACCCTTCCAGGGGCCTATTGCCGTAAGTGATTTTTCTTTTTGGTGCTCCAAGCTCCTAATAATGGAGGTGGACACAAATTGAGGATCATGATTCCATGGAACTGTAGTTGACATGGCATGACCTGAGAATATAGAGAAAGTTTTATACATCATGTTATTTTTCTTATCATCGCTCGAACAATTTTGCTATATTAAATATAAGTTCAGGGATGAAGTTAAATAATTCATGGATGATGCAGTACATTGAATTAAAGTTCATGGGTCATTTGTGTCATTTTTCATTTTATTAGTTATTGATCATGATTTTCTGCTTGCTCTGGCTTATGATCTCCCTGTTCCTTCTAGGGGCCTTGGCTGGCTTCACTGGGTTTAAATCGCCCGGCAGGACTCTATGTAAGTGATTATTCTTTTTTGGGCTTTGGGCTTTCAATAAGGGAGGGGGACGTGGATTTCGTTAGGCATGATCTCCCTGTTCCTTCTAGGGGCCTTGGCTGGCTTCACTGGGTTTAAATCGCCCGGCAGGACTCTATGTAAGTGATTATTCTTTTCTGGGCTTTGGGCTTTCAATAAGGGAGGGGGACGTGGATTTCGTTAGGCATGACGCAAGAACATGCAGAAAGTTCCATAAATCGTGGTGTTTTTCTTAAAGTGTCTCGGATATTTTGTTGCACGAATCATTTAATAATTTTGAGCATTGTTTGAATCCTTCATAACGATTTCCATCGAATTTCTTCTTGTTTACAGATCTAGATCTTCCTGATTGTGAGAAAAATTATTCAACAAATCCAAAACTTATTACACTTTTTCAATTGAGTCATAATTCTTTTCACATTTTTATTAATTGAGTTCATTTAATCAATTTTGATTGGAATATTGCTGACGTGAACACCAACTGACCTATGTGGCACGGTTGGCATTAACGTAGATAATTTTAATAATGTTATAATATTTTTTGAACTTTTTAATTAATTTAATTAATTTGCTTTTTCCTTTGCTCTTTTTTTTTTCTCTTTATCCTTTTTTTTTTTTTTTTTTTAAAATTGTGGCTGGCAATGGCCTACTGGGTGAGGGTCACGACCAGCCTAGTCCAAATCTGGGTGCGTAGCTTTTCATGTTTCCTCTTAGCAACATGAGCGATCCTCTACTCGACGAGAGAGCAGTGACGTGCGAAAGAGAGATTCTTTCAAACGCTGCATTGATGCCATCACTTATGGCTCTCCTTACCAGAAGGTGGCCGCTCTGGTTGATTCGGTGATCCTCGCGTCCTCGCACGAACTGTTTCACCAGCTCTTTCTCTTCATCGTTTGTTTTCTTCGGTTCCCACAAGTCATTGCTTTCCCTCTAGAAAATTTTGCCCATTTCCCATGAGCTTCAACCCTTGTTTCCCTTCCCCCTTTTTTACTCAAACTTCCCTTGTAGAAGACTCCGACAATCTCTTTCATTCTGCCAACCTACGGTTTCCCCTCGAGTCCCCATTGAATTGATTTCTTCAGCCGCGTTGAACCGCTTGATTCTCTACTTTCCCTGTTGTTCCCTGGCCGAGAATCTCCAGAATATGTGTCCCTTATTCGCTTCCCAATTTCGCAAAAATTAGCGCCTCAAATCTCACCTTCCTTTGCTCGAAAATCACACTTTCCTTGATGGGAATTGGTTGAACTTTCTTGCCATATTTCTTTTGCCCCCCAAATTCGGAACGGCGAGCAGAGGATCGTTCATGTTGAGAAGAGGAAGCCACAGCCGAAAAGCCACGCGCCCAGATCCAAGCGAGGCTGCCCAGGACCCTCACGCAGAAGGCCACGCTGAAAAGAAAAAAAAAAAAGGAAAAAAGGAAAATCAATAAAAAATCGAAAAATCGAAAAATATTAAAATATTATTAAAATTCGTCCCTATCAGTATTGACCATGCTAGATGCCATTCACATTAGTGAATTCTCAATTGACAAAAGGTAAAAATGTCAATAATCAATTGACAAAATTAAAAGATTTAGGATTGAATTGGCAAAAGTGCAATAGATTTAAGACTTTTTATATAATTTTCTCAATAATTGTGAGTTCTCTTTTTACTCCATATCTCGACCCTTTTCATCACATAGTATTTGATATTTCATAACGATTTTCATTGAATATTGTCTTGCACATGCAGTTAGCACTACGAAGGGAAGCGATCATCACCATGCTGGAATATACGCGGGTGAGTGCTTTTTTACTTCATATCTTGAACCTTTCCATTATGTTGTCTGCCTCTAGAATGGTTTATACATGTATGAATCATTCATCATACATCATATTATGCTCGCTCAAAAGCACTTTAACCTTAATTAATCAAATTTTCTCTAGTCATGCAATCATGTCACATGTCAAATTTTGTGTGTGCGTTAAATGATGAATGATACTCTATGAAATTTCATCTCCACAAGCATAGTACGTGCATATGTCTAATTTCTTATTTATAGCAAGAATTAGTAGCAAAATCTCGGTGCTTGCATAAATGCACTTCCGTCCATCAACTTCATCATCTTCTCTTATCACCATTTTCTTCTTGCTATCTTGTAATCTCGCTCTCAAGTGTCAAGTCAACTTGTTTAACTTTCTACACATATTGCTAGAATCTATCATTCATTTGCAAGTCCTGCTTACTCTTTTCTAGTCAGCAAGTTGAGCTCGCTTTGTTCATTTGTAATCTTTCTAACATATGCAGATTTTTTTTTGGTTGAAAATATATGTAGATTGAGTATATAAGGAACTATGTGTTTTTTTTTTCATCTCTCTCTCTCTCTCTCTCAATTTAGGGATTTAGGGTTCTGACTTGGGGAAAAGACGCCAAACGACATTGTTTTGTGGTTTAGATGCTGACTGTACTCTTTGGTGAGCCACATCAGCTTCAAAAATTAATAAAAAAAAAGTGCCACGTCGGATTTCTGGTCAATTACATTAGAGTTAGCACTAACATGATCATTTTTCAAACTTTTTGGCACTTAAGTGATCTAAAATAAACTTTTGGCACCAAAGTGAGCACCGTACACAACTTTTAACATTGATAATGTACTAAGCCCTTCATTATACTTTGTATTACAATTGTATTATTGCACTAATCATTTAATAATTTTGGGTAGAGTCTGAACTTTCATAACGATTTTGATTGAATATCATCTTACACATGTAGCTCCACCATCATATGTGAGAGACCCACCTCCATATTCAAGAGTGTATGGAAGTCATCCTTCTCCTGATGGACATTGGAGTGAGTCCTCTTTTCTTATTCAGCTTATCGAACTTGTTTGTACGTTATTTGCCTCCGGAAAGGTTTATATGTGTGTGAATCATTCATTGTACAACTCGAAAGTTCTTCAACCTTAATTCATCATATGTTCTCGTCATGTAATCATGCAACATGTTGGATTTCACTTGTGTGTCACATGACTAATAATACTCGATGAAATTTCATCTTTACAAACATAGTACATACATATGCCTAATTTCTTATTTGTAGCAAGAATTAGTAATAAAATCTCAGTGCTCTCTACTGGCATTACTTGTGCATTTATTTGCATAGCATGGTCACAACTCGGTCAATAAGGTTTCTATAGTTAAATTTGAGGGAGAAAATCATGGTAATTTCATTATTCTGCCAATAATTTCACCGTGGTATTCAAATTAATTACAAAACAAACCAATCTGTATCCCATGATTGATATTTGTTTGGAGTACATGGTAATGAACTATAAAGAAGATAGTCTTTCATTCTCAATAAAAAAAAAGGGATAAAAAAGAACATTCTCACATCATCTACTTAACAGAGAATTAATTTCAATTCTTCTTGTTCTATCTTTGGACTTTCTACTTTCTATATTCCTCAAAGGCAAATGAGACTCATTTCTTCTTTTCCCTCTATTTTAATCATGGTTCCAGAATAGGGAGCGGCAAAGGCTTGATTAGAAAACATGCTCGCTGTTCTAAGTACTTTTAAGCAAAGAAATTGAGTCGCTCGTGATACACAAGATCCACATGTAATGTGTCATAATACTTCGGTATTCTCTTGGCATAGCATAATTATTTCAGTTCCCTGTATTCCGCACATCTTTTTCTAGACATTCTCATATGCAGCCTCTTCTTGATTCATGTGAAATAAAAAAAGACATGCGTTTCACAGTTTACTCTTAGAAAATGTTCATCCGAGCAGATAGCTCATCATCGTATTGCACCTCAGGAAATGGGATCATGCTTGTGAGTCTTAGGAAAGCCAATTTTATCAGTCCACCCTAAGCAGCCTAATACCACAACACTTATTCGACGGCACAATTGTTCAAAAAAAAAATCCTGAACCTATTATATAGTGGCCAATTCAATGGCCAATTCAGTCCCAAATTTTTCAATTTTACCAATTTAGTTTTAATATTTTGACGATTTTTCAATTTTGTCTTAAACTTTTGTGTGAAATTTCAATATAGTGATTCTGGTAAATTTTGACTGAAAAAAGCATTCGTGTGGATGTAAAACACAAAGAAGAAGATCCCCGTCAAGCGATACAGGTGTTGACAAGGAAAAGATTTTTCACTCTGGACTTTTTCCACCTATCGGTCCATCCTCTTTGCCCTCATCACTAGCATGTCTTACTATTGAGTCACAGGGAGGGATGACCTAAATCTGTGCTCTCCGCTTGACTTACCAACCGGACAACATGATTTAAACAGACGGATAGAGTTAAGAAACTCGCAGTTGGTATTTTAGAGCAATGCAAAATCAGGAATGCACATTTATTTCCTTAAGTTGGAAACTGTCTGTCGCGACCTACCCTCGGGGGGAGGGAACAGGTTTAGGAGTATTGCCCAAAGGACGGGCCTAAGGCCCATGATTGGGCGCGGGCTCTCCCAAGCCCATACCCCGCGTGACGTTGGGATATGTTTTCATGAATTTTGCATAAAAGGAGTCGCCACTAGCCTATTGGGGTCGGCTAGAAACCAAGTGAAGCATGTGAGCGTGCCTCACTTCCTACGTAACCAGAGAATCTAGGTCCGGGGACTTGATTACACTAATTAACTAATTAGTGCCCTTTCGGTACCTAATCTTGTTCATTTTAACAAAATGATTTTTCACAGGCAGTTTGAATTGATTTTATACTTATCCACTAACATATGAGGTGATCATGCGGGTGCGCAATCATTAAAGTAAGCATCATAATGATCAAGATTCTAATTGCCATAAAATTAAACACATGCAATCAAACATAATTAGATTTACAAATTAAACATGCAACATAATCAATATACGAGCACATAAAGGTATAATTATGCTAAAATGGCAATACATGGCAAGTCCTAATCAAGCCCCTTCGTTTTTGAATTTTCGAAATTTTTAATTTTTTTTTTAAAAAAATATATATAACTAATTTCTAATTTTTGAAATTTTTATTTGGATTTTCGAAATTGTTTTTAATTTTTTTATTTTTTATTTAAAGTTTTAAAGAAAAATAACTAATTTCTAATTTTTAAATATTTTTGGATTTTTGAAATTTTTTAATTTTAATTAATTTTTAATTAATTTTTAATTTTTTAATTTTTAAATTTGTTTAAAGAACAAATTTTTAGAATTTTAAATTAATTTTTTTATTTAAAAAAGGTGAACCGGGTCGGGTTCGGTTCGACCCGACTCGGTCAACGCAGCCGGACTTGGATTCAGTCCAAATGGGGGCCGGCCGAACTGGCCCGCTTGGAAGCAAGGCCTAACCTGGTAGGGCCTTACCTTGGCTCGGATTGGGCCCATACCAGTGGGCCTAATCCGATATAATACTTTCTATTTAAAAAAAAGAAGCCCACTACCTAAGTTAGCCCAAACCCACAAATCTAAAGACCCATAAGCCCACATGCAAAAATAACCCAAGCCCGACCTAAGTACGCCCAACCCAATACGCCAAAAAAAAAACCTACCCGGTTGATTGGACCCGGCCCGGCTTGCGCGACCCGGTTTGTGGCCGAAACCCTAGGGTTTCTTCGCGGCGAGGAGCGGCGACGCGGTGCCGGAAGTTGGTCACGGCGGTGCGGCAGGGCGGCCGAGGAGCGGTGGTCGGCACGGGCTACTAGTGTCGAGCAGAGACGGCGGCAACGGCGGTGGCGTCGCGGCTGGGCAGGGGCGGGCTATTGATCGTCACAGTGGCAGCACGGGGGTCGCGGAAGCTCGGGCTGCAGGTGAGTCGGGGCGCAACGGTGGTGGCGCGGTGCTTGCGGACGAGCGGCTCCGCCGCGAGGCGGCTGGCATGGCGAATGCTTCGAGCGGCCACGGGGCGAAGCCGCCTCTCTCTCTCTCTCTCTCTCTCTGTTTCTGGGTTGTTCTTCTGCTGAGCTCTCTCTCGAGCTCCGATTGCTGGCACGATGGTCGTCACGGTTGCGGGTGCTGCAGCGGCGTCACGGCTTCGAGCTGCTGGTGGTCACTGCGGCGTCAGCGACGAAGCCGGTTGCTGTAGCGGCGTTGGATTACAGGTGGAGGCGGGCGAGCGACGGCACGGGCTGTAGCGAGGTGGCTCGGCTGGCGTTGGGTTGAGGCGGCGAGGAGGGCAGCGGCTCAGACGGCGTCGATTGGGAGGCTCGTCCGCGACAGTGGTGGCGGTATAGCTCCCTTTTCTCGAGCTCCCTCTCTCTGCCGAGAACTCCCTCCCTCCTTTCTCCCCTGTATTCTCCTCTTCTGTGTTGCTGTCTTTTTTTTTTTCTCTCCCTGTCTCTCTGCCGAGCTCCCTCTCTCTCTGCCCAGCTCTCCTTCTCTTTTTTTTTTTCCCCACCCCCCTGTTCTAGGGTTTCAAATGCGAAGGTGGAGGAGGGAGAAGGCTGGCATGGGCCCAGCCAAAGGGAAAACGGGCTTGGGCCGCACAAGGAAAAAGCTGTATTTTTGTTGTTGTTTTGTTCTTTTTCTTTTGTTGTTTTGTTATTTTTCTTTTTCTAATAATTTTTTTTTGTACATGAAAACAAAAATTAGGTGTCAACACTGTCCACAGCCAATGGACCCTTTAACCTGAACTAACACTCCAGGCATAGGGGTAGATCCGCTGGATTCTCATTCTATTGCTGTACTTACTATATCTAATGGATAAACAAGGGCTCGTGCCACTCAGGCTTCATCTTCAAGAAGGCCTTCTGTACTCTCTTTGCCTTTGCTACTTCCCTAAGCTCTCCCTTTCCAAATCTTCTCCACCTCTTCAAAAGTCAACCCCTTCGTCTCTGGCACAAGGACGATCGCAAACACGATGGCCAACACGGCTACACATGCAAGAATCAAGAATGTCGCACCTGTCCTCACAGCGTCAGCGATGCTAGGAAATGTCTGTGCCACGATCAAGTTTGAAATCCAATTAACAGTGACCAACATGCCACCACATATTCCGCGATATGCCTCGGGGTATATCTCAGAGTTTACTGTCCATGTTACGGGTCCCATCTCGGGCGAGAAGCGAGCAATATAGAGGGCCAAACCGATGACTGCGAGCCACCCACATACCCCGTTTGTGAAATCAGAGGATTCTGCAAAGAATGCACCAGGATGAATTGCCAAGGATGCTAATACACAGGATAAACTTGCAAGGGCCAGTTTTTTCCGACCAACATGATCGGAAAAAACTTGCCCTTGCAAGTTTATCCGGTGTATTAGCATCTAGGTTTTTTCTCTCGATATGCAGAGCCTTCGCCTACCCTTCGATGGTAGTTTAGTGTTCACAGCAACTCAAATCGTCGAAACCCAGTCCTTTCTCTTCTTCTCATCTTCCGATATTACCCACTGATGATTTCGTTGATGGAGTTTATGGGTCACATCTTCTCCTGCATGGTGGTGGCCCATTGATTGGTACCCAATTTGTTCTCCTGATCTCTTGCCCTTGCAAATTGGCATATTGCATGCTTCCTTTATTTTGTAATTCCATCTGTGATAGTTTCTATGGTATATTCTGTGCGTCGAGGAGGGAAGATGGAATGTCGTGCCTCTCTTGAAGTTGACTGTGAAGAATTATGTTTTCGCTCAAGTGGGGATTTATTCCCATCAGAGAATTCCCTGTTTTTCTGCTGAATTCTGTTTTGAATCAGTACCGCCGTCTTCATATATAATCTTACCTGTGCCAACCAATGGATTGCGTGTCCCTTCAACACTGTTCTCGTTTATTTTGAAGTGCCAAAATTCTCCCTTCTGGCCCTGTTCCGATGGCTTCAGAAGACTGACGAATCTTCAAGAATGGCTGCTTTATGTAAAAGGTTGGGGCGGCTATGTTCTGCACAGGAAATAGAGGTATGGGATGAAGCCCCCCATTAGAAAAATTAGAGGAATGCCGATTGTTATTAGTAGTTAAAGTCCTATCGAAATCTAGCATTAACTTACAAGCCCTCCAGAGCACATTAAGGCGGATTTGGCGAACGGACCAGGTGGAGATATCTCAGCGAGAGGGCGGCCTGTATATAGCAAAATTTAAGTTCGCAACTGATTAAAAAGAGGGTTATGGAGGGAGGACCATGGCTCTTTGCAAGTCAATTAGTCATCTTCAAACCATGGATTCCTAACATGCCTCTACACTGTTATGATTTTAGTCGATGTGCTTTCTGGGTTCAAATCTTTGGGCTGCCGTTAGAGTGGAGTACAGAGCAGATGATTTGAAAAGCATTGAAGCAAGTTGGTGAAGTCATAGAGATAAAGGCTGACCTTATTGAGAGCTCGGTCTCAAAAGCAGCAAGGGCAAGGGTTGAAATAAACTTGGATGAACCTCTACAGTCTGGTAAGCTAATACGCATTGATGGGCGAACAATGTGGCTCGACTTCAGATACGAATGATTGTCCCACTTTTGCTATTCTTGTGGGAGGATAGGCCATTACGTCTCATATTGTCCAGAATATCCGTATGAAGAAGCAAAAATAGATGGGAACGATAAAATGGCATACGGGCAGTGGTTGAGAGCCGAGGTCCGTGAACACAGTCCTTATTGGCAAGCGTTCTACCAAACACCTGAACGTGTAGCACAGAATGAAGAAACAGTACCTGAGACACCTCCCACTTTGCTGCCAAGTGTTCCATTGTTGCCTAAACCACATAGTGCCAACGAAGTAACATCGCCAGTTTCAGCAAATCGACCCCAACATGATCAAGCAGCACCTCAGCTGCAACTTCCATAGACTTCGCAGCAACCGACTAAAACTCTCACAACAGCTTTAATCCCCGCAACTGAGAAGCGGAAGGGAATCATCAATCTGTCCAAGGAAATGCAAAATACTAACAAGCAGAAGACTACCAGAGCCAGCCCCAAGGTGGGATCAGCTAAAAAACATAAGAGGTACACTCCTTATGACATGCGGCACTCGTCATTTCATGAGTTTGACAACACTCAATTTCTGGATACACCAATTCTAAATGCAATTGAAGCGAATCAATGGGCATCGGTGGCTGGCCCTAAACAGCCACCACAGCACAAATGAAGTTAATATGTTGGAACTGTCAGGATTTGGGCAATCCCCTGACAGTTCAAGCCTTAAAGGCCTTGACGGCCAATGAAAAGCCCGACTTATTGTTCTTAATGGAAACCAAAAACCATGAGTCTATGATTTAGAGGTTGTAGAGACGATTACATTTTAGCAGCTCTTTTGTACGGAACCCAGTAGGTCTTGCGGGGGGTTTAGCAGTTTTATGGCATGAAAATCTATCCATAGAGATTGAACTATGCTCTGATTACTATATTGATATGCTATGTCATGATTCACTAGATGATCGGCTAATGAGAATCACCTGTCTTCATGCTCCGTCATCCTATCACAATAGACAGCAACTTTGGGATGAACTTCGAAGGATCAGCTATGTAAATACCTTACCTTGGATTTGTGCCGGGGACTTTAATGAGATCCTTTATCCGTGAGAAAAGTTTGGTTGGCGAGGGATGCGCCTTCACTTGGATGAATAATAGAGCCGGAGATGAATTAGTAAAAGAACGTTTGGACCGTGTTATGTGTACGATAAAATGGCGTCTTCAATATCCGGAGGCAGAGGTGTACGCTTTGCCGGCCCTGGGATCGGACCACAGCCCACTACTCTTATCTACATCAGAAAAACATTGGAAATGCCGAAGGTCGTTTATTTTTGAAGCTTTTTGGAACCAACTTCAAGAGTGCCAAGAGATCATCAGTACTACATGGAACTCATTTTAGGTACGAAATTCTGGCCTTGTACATAAACTAAGAAAGGTTTCTATTGCCTTACAAGATTGGAGCCGTACGAAATTTCAAAACGGCCACCTGAGAGTGCAAGCCTTACAACACCAGCTTCAGGGTATAATCAATCACCCCTACAATACCGGCACTGAAAAAGAAGACGCAAATAAAATTCGGGAGGAGATACGACACATTTGGCAACAAGAAAAGTAGTATTGTGCTATGAGAGCTAGGATTAATTGGCTGAGCTGGGGAGATAAGAATACCAAATTTTTTCACGCAACAACTATCCAACGGTGGCAAAGAAACATAATAGGTATGTTGCAAGACGAGAACCAAAACTGGGTGTGGGACAACAAGGCGCTTAAGGAACTCACATTGGAATGTTTCTAAAAAATGTACACTAACGTGGGTCAACGTAACTACGGTCCCATTCTGGATCAATGTACACCGGTTGTTTCTACAGCAATGAATGAGCATCTAACAAATCTAGTCATTGATGAGGAGGTGAAACGAGCTACATTTGAGCTGGGGAAAACGAAGGCGCCGGGTCCAGATGGATTGAGTGGGCTTTTTTTACCAATCCCACTGGGATATCATTAAGGAGGACTTGATCAAATTAGTGAGAGACTTTTTTAGTTCCGGGGTGCTGCCTAGCGACCTCAATAAGACGGTAATAGTTCTCATTCCCAAAATCAACCACCCTGAAAGTCTAGATCAATTTTGACCAATTAGCCTCTATAATTATGCATATAAGGTTATATCTAAGGTTATGGCAAACCGCCTAAAACCCTGGCTTAGTGAGCTTATCTCGGCAGAGCAGGCTGCCTTTGTAAGTGGAAGACAAATACAAGATAATGTTTTAATCGTCCAGGAGACTCTGCATCAATTTCGTATAAGGGAGAGGAAGCGGAACTTCAATGTCCTACTCAAGACGGACATGCAAAAAGCATATGATAAAGTTGAATGAGATTTCCTACAGGATTATCTACTGCGTTTGGGATTTAAAGCAAGTTGGGTTCAGTTGGTGATGCAATGCATCACCACGTCATCTTTAAGTGTTCGATTTAATGGCGACCAATTATCATACTTTCGGCCATCTAGAGGTCTTCACAGGGCGAACCTCTTTTGCCTTATATCTTCATTTTACTGGTGAATCTTCTTTTGACCCTTATCCACCAAGCAGTTCATATCGGTCATCTCAAAGGTATATGGCTAACCAGGTCATGTCCGATCCTTTCACATCTTTTTTTCGCTGATGACTCAGTTTTCTTCCTCAAAGGTACTATGCTTGAATGTCAGAATCTTGCTAATATCCTGAATCAATATTGTATGGCAACGAGATAGATTATTAATCGGAACAAATCAGGCTTATTTTTTAGTAAAAACTGTCCGCTGAGTCTTCAGGAAAGCTTAGCAGGTGTGTTTAGAATGCCGGTTCTGTAGAAGTATGGTAAATATCTAGGTATTCATTCAAGTGGGGTCGCTAAAAAAAAGAGATGTTTGGTTGGCTGCTAGGTAGAATAACTACGAAACTTGAGGGTTGGAAAGAGCGATTATTGTCCAAAGGAGGGAAAGAGATCCTAATCAAGTCGGTAGTTCAGGCAATCCCCCAATATGCAATGTCCATCTTTAAGATTCCTTTAACTCTTTGCAAGCTCATTGAAAATAAAATATCCAGTTTCTGGTGGATGAATGATACTAGTAGGGTTGGGGTGCATTGGCAAAAATAGGATGTGCTTAAAACAAGAAAGGAAGGTGGAGAGCTAGGCTTTCGGGACTTATTGGCTTTTAATAAGGCGATGCTTGGCAAGCATGCTTGGCGGATAATTACAAATCCTAATTTGCTGTGCAGTTGACTTTTTAAGGGGCTGTATTTTCCATCCAAGAAATTCGACTTAGCATAGAAGGGCTCTCGACCTTCCTGGGGTTGGCAGAGCCTTCTTCTTGGTAGAAAGACTATTCTACCTAATGTACAATGGTCGGTTGGGGATGGTAAGCACATCAAGATTCAGGAGGACAGATGGCTGCCTATAGGGACTATGGCAGGGCCAGCCACAAGAGAGGAACCAACGAAAGTGGCTGACCTCATTGATCATGTCCATCAAACCTGGAAGCTCCCTCTCCTTCAACAAATGTTTGATGATACGGTAATTGCAGAAATCACTAAAATCCCTATCAGATCTTCCTATGCTACTGATTAGTTAGTCTGGACAGCGACTATGGATGGGACCCACACAGTAAAAAGCAGTTATCACACGCTAGTCAATACAGCATGCAGAGCAACTGATCAAGGTGCCTCGACATCGCACCAACCCTCTAGAATTCTATGGCTCAAGATCTGGACTATGCACATAGCACCAAAGATCCGTACCTTTTTACGGACAGCTAGCCACAATGCCCTTGCCACTAGAGCTAACTTATTTCACCGTCGTATTACCACTGACCCTATCTGCCATCTATGCAATCAGCAGTCCCCGGAAACCATATAACACATTTTCTTCTTCTGCTCATGGACAAACAGAATATGGACTCATCCGTAGCTCAACATATCAGTTTCACCATACACAATACATCGATTCGATGACTGGATCACAGATAGGGCAAAAAATGCGCGACTCTTACCTCGACTGGAAATGATTGCGCAGGTCTTATGGCAGATCTGGTGTATGCGCAACAACTGGATCTTTCGTCGTAAGTGTCCCGACCTGGATCAGGCTATTGAAGATGCCATTGTACAACATCGTATACAGAACACTCCTGCTCAACGCCGAACACGATCACAAGTTGCTGCTGCCGAAACAGGACACCTGTGGAGACCACCAGATCGCGGACAACTGAAATGCAACATCGACGGATCTTATCATCCAGGTAACTGAGAAGGCACCATGGCGTGCATTAGCAGAAATCATCAAGGAATCCTCACAGATGTATATACTACGAGCTTTCCTGCAGCTACAGCGTTCCAAATGGAAGTGCAGGCCCTCACCTTTACTCTGCATCACCTGCTGCATCTTGGTCTCAATAAGGCAAATATAGTGATTGAATCTGACTGCGAGATCTTGATCAACACGATTCGACAGAGAAAACGGCCGCCATGGGAAGAAAGGGCGCTCTTCGAAGAACTGGAAACGCTACTTGCTGTTTACCCTACCGTGCAACTCCACTTCTGCAGAAGGGAGGCCAACGGAGCTGCGGACTGGGCCGCAAAAGTCCATGGCCGATCTGACCTTGCCCGCAATTGGAACATCTTCACTCCTTTTATTCTGCAAGACCTTGTAGCGGCTGATGCTATCGCATGTGGATGTCATGTTAGTTTTTGTGGTAATTCTGCAAACTCCGGCTGTAATGTTATGACTACTTAAATAAAAATCTCTTCGACCAAAAACAAGAAACAATGGTCCCCACAGCATCCTGGCAGCGACGATCAGGGATAACAGAAGTGCCAGCTAGTTGGAAGAGAAGCCAGCCATCTGGACTATAGTTTGGCTGTAGTACATCACTATATTGATACCGGTGAATTGCTGAATTTGAGATAAAGAGGAGGCTTGAACATCGTTGTTTTGAACTGCTCATAGTTATCATCAAGTCCTTCGAATAATTTGGAGACTTTATGAGCATCCAACACAGGTTTATCAATGGAATACAATTGATCACAAATAATTTAAAGTCGTGAAGATAAATAGATAAAGGCTCATTTTCTTTCCTATATGTTGAAGTCATCGAGAAGATTCCCTACATCATCAACCCACCGTATCATTGTATACTCACAAGTCCACAAAAATCTTTATGCACTCGTCTTGATATACGAATTTCTTTTTCTTATTTTAACTGTATAAAAAGAAATAAAAGAAGGCCTAAGATCTTTAGTTCAAGATCATTATGCCTCTCTAGATCATTATATACAGCTTTTTCGGTTAAACAAAAATGCATTTAGATAGATTCGGGTAATGTCTAGGAATGACGTGTCAACCGCAAGTGATGAAAAATATATTGTTTTTTTAATAGAGGAAGATCGATCGAGATGCATCCTCATAATTCGAATAATTCTTTATAATTTTTCTTTTCATTCTCCATTATTATCGTCACCGCTTTACTTGAAACGAAAAAAAAATAATTAAATTATTATTTTGTTAAACAAGATATTCGTTTCAGATCTTCATCATATAATTTTGTCATATATATGCTTTATTGTAATGCGCGAGGTCATAATCCAAATGGATCAAACCGTCCATGTGGATTCTGAGCAAAATCAAGGAGATGTCGACGGTTACCGCCTAATGCGTACATCACTTGTTATGTTGCTTGCCGCCGGAGATTGCTGCTCATCTGGGGTAGCATCTAGAGACTTCTTGTAATAATTGGCAGGCCAGTGATTGAGCTGTATTCACTTTGTTAGTTGGAAATAAAAATAAAAAATAAAAATTAGCTTTGACAATTTTCAATCACGCCCCATTAAATTTAGAGATTTTACTTAAATAATAATTGTCTAGATTTCTTCTATGATGACAACCCTTTTCATCGGAACTTCGAGAATATTTAAGAATCTTTTATGTCGACCTGCTCACTCTACTAATTTCCTACATCATTATGATATAGATTTTTGGGATAATTTTACAATTCATTTAACAACTGCTCGAGATTAAAGAAAAAAGTTACAACAAACCCGATTTATTGTTAGATACAAAGCGTTCATATTAGTCTTAGTTACAATTTTCCATCTCAAGTTAAGTTTTCTCCACATGTATTTTAAATAGGGTTACTCTTTATTAGTAATTCGCAAGTCAAATATAAAAAGTGTAAACTTTTTACTCCAAGGGCAACGGCGAATTTTCAAACATACCAAAAGAAAGAGGCGTATACGTATATAGTGAAATAATTTAATTTTCAATGTTATTTAAGTTTTTGCCTTTTCTTTTTGAACTCTTGAAAATTTCTGGCAAAATCGTTCCAAGCTAAAATATTATGCCCGTTTTTTAAAATTATTATTTTTGCGCGTAATTTTCATATAAAATAGTAAGTTTTCTCCTCCATTTCAGGACCGTTGTACGGAACAACTGACACTTCGAAATGCACCAGGTACGATGACGAGCTACTGCCATGGTCGGTCGAGCACTCATTACAGGACAATGTCGCAGGATCTCCAAAGCCACGAGACCCTCCTCCTTCGTCTTCTCCACCTTCCAGTTGGAGACCCCGTCTCGCCTGCTTCCGGGTTCGCGGGCCAAGCAGCGCGAATTCGCCGAGCTCTTGCAGTTGTCACCCGCCTCCGCCTCCAACGCCGATGACCCCATTCGTTACCGCTGGAAGCTTCACGGCCGATTCGTCATCTGGGGGTTTCAGCACGATGTGTTCCTCGCCAACGTTCTGCTGCATTCTTACTCAAGGTCCGGGGCTTTACGGGATGCAAGAAGGGTGTTTGATAATATCCCCGAGAGGAACCTGATCACTTGGTCTACGGCGATCTCGATGTGCGCCCGGCATGGGTGTTGCGATGAAGCGCTCGTGAGCTTTGTGGAGTTTCAGAGAAGCTCCGTCGAGAGACTGAATGAGTATATTTTGGCCAGTCTGGTCTGCGGGTGTGCGCAGTCGGGTGGCCTTGATGAAGGAGCTCAGGTACATGGTTTCGTTGTTAAGGCTGGTATCAGTCAGGATGTCTATGTTGGCACTTCTCTGGTTTTTTTGTATGCGAATAACGGTGGGATAGATGGGGTGAGATTGGTTTTTGATAGTTTATCGGATAAGACTGATGTTACTTGGACTGCGATCATAAGCGGGCATGTGAAATGTGGGAGAAGTGAAGTGTCTCTGCAGTTGTTTAGCCAGATGATAGATGCTGGCCTTCTTCCTGACAAATACGTGATTTCAAGCGTTTTAAGTGCTTGCTCAGCACTTGAGTTTGTTGAAGGTGGCAAGCAAATTCATGCTCATATGCTGAGGCGAGAAGCAGAGATGGACATTTCGGTGGTTAATGTGCTGATTGATTGTTATACAAAATCTGGCATGGCATGAACAGCTCGGAGACTATTCGACCATATGGAAGTTCAAAATATGATTTCTTGGACCACGATGATTTCTGGGTACATGCAGAACTCGTATGATAAGGAAGCATTGAAGCTTTTTGCAGAGATGACCGGATTGGGTTGGAATCCTGATGCATTTGCTTGCACCAGTGTTCTCACATCAGGTGGCTCGCTCGAGGCCTTAATTCTGGGAAAGCAAGTTCATGCTTACGCGATCAAGGCCAATTTAGAGTTTGATGATTTCATCAAAAATGGCTTGATAGATATGTATGCGAAATGCAATGCCCTAGAGGATTTTAGGAAACTTTTTGATGTTATGGATGGGAAAAATATTGTCTCCTATAATGCAATGATTGAAGGCTACTCAAGATTAGAGAAACTGGAGGAAGCATTGGATCTCTTCCATAGTATGAGGCTTGCATCGTTCTCCCCAAGTCCATTGACATTCGTCAGCATCCTTGGATTATCAACTGCTTTATTCACCTTGGAATTGAGCAAGCAAGTTCATGGCCTCTTTAAGTAAATCTGGAATTTCTATGGACTTATTTGCAGGGAGTTCACTGATTGATGTTTATTCCAAGTCTTCTTTAGTCCGAGATGGGAGGTTAGTATGTGAAGAGATGAACGATAGAGATATTGTAGTTTGGAATGCAATGTTCTTCGGATATAGTCAGCAAATGGAAAATGAGGAGACCTTCAAATTGTTCTTAGAGTTATAGTTATCGGAACAACGACCCAACGGATTCACGTTCGCTTCCCTTATCACAGCATCGAGCAATTTGGCAAGTCTCCAACATGGTCAATAGTTCCATAGCCAGATTATAAAGTGCGGTTTGGATTTTGACCCATTTGTCACGAATGCTCTTGTGGATATGTATGCTAAATGCGGAAGTATTCAGGAGGCCAGGAAAGCATTTGACCTCGCTATTTGTGAAGATGTTGCATGCTGGAACTCCATGATCACAACATATGCACAACATGGAGAAGCACAGGCTGCTCTCCAGATATTTGAGGAAATGATAATCGCAGGAGTGAAACCGAATTACATCACATATGTGAGCATCCTCTCCGCATGCAGCCGTGCGGGGCTTGTGGAAGATGGATTACATCATTATAACTCGATGCGTGGGCTTGGAATTGAACCGGGGACCGAACATTATGCTTGCGTTGTCTCCCTTTTTGGCCAAGCTGGTAGACTAAAGGATGCGGTGGATTTCATTGAGACAATGCCAACTCAACTAATGGCTCTGGTATGGAGGAGCTTGCTTAGTGCATGCAGGAATGCTGGCAACAACGAATTAAGAAAGTATGCTGCTGAGATGGCAATCTCTTTGGACTCGACAGATAGTGGATCTTGTTAGGAAACAATAATAAGGGTAAAATAGTCATAAGAGGGTTACTAGGGTTACTCATATATATTCTTGTAATCCTTTTTTGATTAAGTGAATACAATACATAGAATACTCTCTCCTTCAACATGGTATCAGAGCAAGGTTAAAACTTCAAGAGGGTTACTAGGGTTACTCTCTCCTTCAACATGGTATCGGCGGCGGAGGCCGTCGCTAGATCCAAACCCTCCGCCGCCGCTGCTGCCGCAACATGCTTCTCTTCTAGACAGCGGAAGGAGAAAGAACGCCCACATCGTCGTTCAGTCATCGTCACTAGATCCAGATGTGTCTACTGGTTTTCTAAGATCTGGACAGAACTACTGCCTAGCGTCAATCGCCAAAGCCCATCCAGCAAAATCGGTTTGTGTTTAGCGTTCTTTCTTGATGATGGGATTGAAAACCGATTGCCGTTAGTGTTGTAAGCCAATTCATGGGTTCTCCTCGGATTACTCACTGGGATGCTGTGCTTCGAATTATCAAATACTTGAAAGGAGCACTAGGTAAAGGACTAATTTTCAAGAATCATGGCCACCTGAATACCACAGGTTTTTCTGATGTGGATTGGGCTGGATGTTCAACTAGTAGAAGATCTATATCGGGTTATTGTGTATTTCTTGGAGGTAATTTAGTTGCCTGGAAGAGTAAGAAACAACATGTGGTTTCTCGATCAAGTGCAGAAATGGAATATAGAGCAATGACACATATGACTAGTGAATTGCTTTGGTTGAGGATGTTATTGTCAGAAATTGGGATGTCAACATCAGAACCATCGATATTATATTGTGGCAATCAATCAGCTATTCATATTGCAAACAATCCCATCTTCCATGAGCGAACTAAGCACATTGAGGTTGATTGTCACTTTATACGAGAAAAAGTTCAGAAATGAGAGATCACTCTTCAACATACAAGAACAAAGGATCAGCTTGTAGATATTTTTACCAAGTCTTTACGAGGAAATAGAGTGAATTTTTTATGTAACAAGTTGGGATTGTTTGATATCTACATCCCAACTTGAGGGGGAGCGTTAGGAAACAATAATAAGGATAAAATAGTCATAAGATGGGAGAAGTACACTAATAGTGCCATAAGTTGTGTACAGCGCTCACTTTGGTGCTAAAAGTTTTCGTTGGATCACTTAAGTGCCAAATCGGAAGAAAAACGATCACTTTGGTGCCACTGGTGAGAAATTCCGGCCAAAATAAATACGTGGCTTTTATATTAAAAAAAAAACGACGTGGCTTAAGATTATCCACGGTGGATGGCAAGAAACGACGTCGTTTCTTACGAAGAAAGGAAAACTGCGTCGTTTTATGCTATCCACCGTGATTTCACATAAGAAACGACGCCGCGTTGCTCCATAGCAAAAAATGATGTCGCTGAAGAGGGAGTAAAATAGGGTTCGTATACGATTCTCCTCGACGCCGGCCGTAGCTCACTCACCCACCGTTGTTCGCTCGCCTGCCGTCGCTCGCCCGCCATCGCTCAGCCGCCGCTGTAGTTGCGCCGTCGTTCACGATTGTTCAGGTTTGTCATGTTCTCTACATGGATCAATTTTGTAAAAAAAAAAAAAAAAAAAAAATAGGGTTCGACAGGCAAGTTAGGGCACGGAGGGCAAATTGAGGCTTGGCTCAAGGGGAAAGTGGTGGGGATGTCACTTTTATGGGGACGGAATAGAAAAATTGATTCTTCCATCGTTTGTTCGTTTTCTCTTGTGGGGACCGAATAGAAAAAAAGGTGCGGAGGGGCTTGACTCGGAGGGAAACAGTGGTGGGATTGAATTTGTTTGTTTAATTAATTAGATTGCTTTTGTGGGGGATCGAATGTGAATGTGATTGAATTGAAAAATGGGTGGTGGGGACCTCACTTTGTTTATTTAATTCGGTTTCTTTTGTTTCTGTTAATGCACTGAATTGGGGAGATTTTAGTCGCATTTGTTCCTTGACAACAAAATGACAAGGACCTGCATGTGAAGTTGCCGATTCTGTCATGTGGTTCCAACAAAACAATAATGACTCTTTTTCTTCTTTTTTTTCATGGGTGCAGCATCGACATGGACGCGAATCAGGTAGGCGTCATTGTTTGCTATGGTGAAGAGTTTGTTATTGGCATTGAAGATTGGGAATATAGTGATGGAAATGAATGTACTATTTATGTCAATGTTTGGAAGCCATAATATATTGATTTTTTGAGGAATTTGGTGTATTTTTTACGATGCAAAGTGCAAAAACTATATTACTGTGTTCCTGGGAAGGAATTGAAGGATGGGTTGAGATTTTTTAATGATGATAATGGTATTAAGGATATCATTTACCATTATCTTCACGGTGAAGAATCTAAGGTATATGTTGAGTATTATAGTGAGGATGAGGATGAGGATGGGGATGAGCAGACGACCACTGAAGGAGGAGAAGTGAGAGATCCTGTTCAAGCGAGTAATCAGGTTGGGGATGAGTTTAGGTTAGATGAAGGGCAAAATGAGAGGGAGATAAGTCATATTGATAGAGATGAACAAAGAGGGAGATGTCTTGAAATCTTAGGTGAAGATTTGGGTGAAGATGTGGGCGATGAAGACTTCATTGGATTAGAATGGGAAATTGCTTTATCTAGTGAATCGGAAGATGAATGTTTGGCTTTAGTAAATTTCCCAAGTGACGAAGATGATGATGAACTTGCACAGTCAAGACAAAACAAAGGGAATTTTTAAGAAAAAAACTTGTAGCTTCAACAAAAAGGCCAGAGCTAGTAAATAGGGATGGAGATCAAGCTGAGGGTAATAGAAGTGAAGATGAAGAAAGCTGTGGCGATGAAGTTGCTGGTTCAAAAAATGAGCTTGACAATGATGATGAAGAACCCGCTCCTCGAAGAAAAAGTAAGTACCATTTCTATGATCCGACTGTTGATAAACCTGTTTTGTTGGTGAGCATGAGATTTGACGATGCCAAACAGTTCAAGGAAGCTGTTGTGAAGAACTCAATTGGTGAACAAATGAGCGTTAAATTCATTAGAAACACGACGGAATTTGTGAGAGCTAAGTGCTCATAACCTAATTGTTCGTGGAAGCTCTATGCCGCACTTAGTAAGAATGGGTCATTCCAGATTATGTCCTTTCAGGAGGAGCATACTTGTCAAATTATTTTTAACAATAAAAGGGTAACAAGTGTGTGGTTATCAAAGCATTTTTTTTCAATACTATCAAAGCAATGCCCGAGATCAAGAGTCCTCAATTTCAACAGTTAGTGAAGGAGCAAGTGTGGGTTAATGTGTCGAGGAATCAATATAAGAGAGCTAAGATGAGGGTGATGAAGATATTGATGGGTGGGTATAAAGAAGAATATGTGCAAGTATGGGATTATGCTGGTGAATGCATGTTTCAAAACCCATCTAGTAGGGTATATGTAAAGGTTGTGAAGAGGCCACTCCCTGATCTTGAGCCTAAATTTGATAGATTTTATGTCTGTTTTGATGCATGCAAACGAGGCTTCTTGGCTGGTTGTAGAAGAGTTCTAAGATTGGATGGATGCTTTCTAAAGGGTTTATGCAAGGGGGAGTTGTTGGCTACTGTGGGGAGAGATGCCAATAATCAAACGTTCCCGATAGCTTGGGCGGTGGTAAAGATAGAAAACAAGGATATTTGGTCATAGTTCCTAAAAAATTTAATGGCTGACCTTGAGATAACCGATGGGGGAGGATGGGCATTCATGAGCGACCAACAGAAGGTAATTTCATTGTCAATTAATTCACTCCCTTTTAATATTAATCACTTGCATATTTTTCTTGACTTATATTTATTGGTTTGAATTTTTGTAGGGACTTATTCCTGCATTGGCTGAGTTGATGCCACATGCTGAGCATAGAATGTGCGCGAGACACATATATGCAAACTGGTCAAGGAACTTCAAAGGAGATAGGATGCAGAAGCAGTTCTGGCATATAGCAAAGAGTACGAATATGGCTGATTTCAGATTAGCCAAACAAGGATTGTTGCCGCTAACAAAGGAAGGTTTTGATGCAATCTTCCAAATAGAAGCTAAGCACTGGTGTCGGGTCTTCTTCAGCGAAGAGTTCAAATGCGATATCATTGATAACAACCTCAGTGAAGCTTTCAATGGTAGAATTTTAGAGGCAGTGCAAACCAATCATCAGCATGCTTGATGATATTTGAGTTATGATTATGACTAGACTGCATAGGCAAAGAGATGAGGCTACAAAATGGAGTAGAGACTGTGGCCCTAAGATTGTGAAGAGATTGGATGCAAATATTGCTGCTAGTAGGTTCTGCCATCCAGTTTGGAATGGAAATAATGGATATGAGATTATTCAAAATCAAAATAAGTATGTTGTCAACCTAGATAGAAGAAAGTGTTCATGCCGAGCTTGGTAACTGAATGGAATTCCCTGTGATCATGCCATTTGTGCTATTTAGATGAAGCAAGAAAACCCAGATGATTACCTACATGATTTGTACAAAAAAAGCTTATACCTTACTTCATACCAATTTATGATGCAACCTATCAAAAGCAGCAAATTTTGGGAGCCAACAAATCATGAAAGTCCTCTACCTTTACCGCTGAAGAAGCAAATAGGAAGGCCAAAAAAGAGACTAAGAATGCAGTAGGAAGAGGCATCGAGTCAAAGGATGAGTAGGACTGGATCAAAGATGAAATCCTCCTATTGCCGTAAGGAATGGCACAATAAGAAAGGTTATGAGTTGAAAAAGCAGCATCAACATCAAAATGTAATGGCTGATTTAGTGCTAGGGACAAGACCTACTGAAGATTTTCTTGTCGGGCCTATTAAAGGGAGGACAGAAGGTCCTGCTATAGTGCCTATTGAAGGGCAAACAGAAAACCATGCTGTAAGGTAAGTATCCTCTTTGTCTCAGTAATTTTACAGTTCTTATTCGATAGAGTTTGATGGTTGACCATGTGTACTGGCTTCTCTTGTGCTTTTCCTCTATCATGCACTTGTAATTTGAGAAGTTTTCTCCATTTGTTTCCACCATGAAAATGAGTAGATGTGTAATTATTTGTTGTAATTGGTCATAATCCTAATACAGTACATTGTTGTAAAGCCTACTAAAGGGCCAGAAAAAGGCCCTGTTGTAGGCTCAAGTGCAGGGACAGGGATTGGAATGGGTAAGACAGCAACAACAACAACAACTGAGTCCACTATTGAGCAAACAAGAAAAAAATATCCTGTAAGTTGTACATCGCTGTGTTTGGTCTTTTATGGGCTAAAATTTACATTTGTTATGTGTTTCTCAGGTGAGAAGACGAGCAACTACATAAGTTGCAGAGGTTGCTACAAGGATTGTTGTTGCTGAAAATGATGCACCACAACGAACAAGAGGGGCTCTTGGAAAAATATTAAGGCAATATGGTTATGTGATTTACACAGATGAACGTACTGGAATGACTATTTTGAATGTAAGATTTATAAGCCTCATGCATTTAATTTGTTGTACTTCAATTCATTTGGTTGACAATATCACTATGTTCTTGTAGTTTGGGAGAACTTCGGAGGTACTTCTCTCTCAAGGTGGGCCAACTTAAGAATTAAGGGCGCAATCAAAGAAGAGTGCTCCAAAGAAGAAGAAGAAGAAGACAACGGGTATAGCTGCGAAACAATCATCCAAAAAGAACCCAGCACTAGTTCCATCTCAACCAACGATTGGGAGCAGTAGTGATGATATGGACCAACACATGACATGTACGAGAACAAAAATAGCCGCCGTCAAAAACAAGGAAAAGGAAAATGAGGTGACAGAAAGTCCAGTTAAAGAACCTGCACATCCAATTCGAAAGAGTGCTCGAATTATGAATCAATTCAAAGCTCCAAGAGGAAAAAGAGATCAGGGTGTTGTTAATATTGACTAATGGTAGGGTGTTGGGCATGGTCTCTTTTTATGTGATGCTGGATATGGTCTCTTTTCATGTTTTCTTTTTTTAAGTGTGTGCTGGATATTATATCATCAATGGTAGTTGCTGCCTGCATATTGCCATTGTTTGATTTAGAGGAGTGAAGTTAGACATGCTTTTCTTTTCTTTTGTAAACAATCAAGCAATGTTAGTGGCAAGTACTGGAATGACTATTCATTTTCTCTTGTGTTGGTTTCGGCTAGAATGCTAGCAAGTTAGTTATGCTATATATTTTATTTTTGCTATTACTGCAATGTTGTTGTTGCTGCAATGTTGCTGTTGTTGGTTGAAGTCGTGGATTATAATGAATTTGTGGGGTTCTGATTATATGTGCTGCTACAAGAACACTTTGGGTGTTGGTACATCTTGTTGCATCAACATCTATATGGGCTAGTGCAAGAAGATGCATCAGCAACTCAACTGGTGCAAGAACAAGGTGCAAGAACTCGGTGCATTTGGAATGTGACGTTTGGCACTAACATGTTATTTTTTAAAAAACTTGTGCAACATAAGTGATCACTTTGTAATCGCGACTGGCACTTAAATGATTACTTTTATAAAAACTTAGCACCTAAGCGATCACTATTTACAACTTATGGCACTGAAATGGTCAATTGTGAATTTGCCACCATTCTTTAATTTCGGCCATGGTTTAACAGTTGCAGCAAACCAGCAAACCAACAAACCATTACCAAATAAAAAATGCAGCAAACTATTACCAAATAAAAAAATGCAGCAAACCATTACCAAAAGCTTTCAATACATCAAACCATTACCAAATAAAAAAATGCAGGAAACCATTACCAAATAAAAAATGCAGCAAACTATTATATTTGAAGCAAAAACTAACCAAAACAAATATTGACAATACACAACTAAACAACAAAACTTTTAAGTGCTCACAACTAATGCATTCCAAGTCCAACCTTGCATTTCTACCTACAGATTACAACAACAAAACATTCTGCTCTATACAAAAATTGCAGAAAACCAAAAAACACATTTTACTTATAAATAATCCAATACAAGTATATATTTCACGTCTTCGACTGTGGTAGATATACAAACTTCTTCTCATTACTCACTTTACATTTGAATAAACTACCCAAGAGAATAAGAACACAATCAACGCTCAATAAAAGTTTCTTTCAATTTTCAGCTTTGAAACCTCCCTCTTCAAATGGTCCACAAGAGATGTTAAACCCTTCATTTGAGCTTGCATTGAGTTAACATAGATGGAGGTTGATTTCAGCCTTCAAGTAACTCTAATATCACCTTTATCGCTCGATCAGAGAATTTCCTATCAACCCATTTGAAATAATGGCACTTCGAGCCTTCTCTATATCTGCCGCACCCATAGAATCTTCTTCCGGGATTCAGCCGAGTCCAATATGTTCTTCTTGGACTCGGTAACCCACAATAATAGTAACACTCACCATCTAATTCACTTTTCTTATAGGAATGTGAGCTGCTACTGAAGCTTTTGTCCTCCATTACAAAAGCGAGCTGATAACTTTGGCATAAAATCGAAGTATGCACTCGAAATGGTCAAATTGGAGATTTAGGATTTTCAACTGCCGATTCTAGTCGAAATTGGGATTTAGGGTTTCTTATTTGGGGGAAAACGGTAAACGGCATCGTTTTGTTCTTTGTATGTTGATTGTATTCTCCAGCAATCTATGTCAGCGTTAAAAATTAATTAAAAAAACTACCACGTTGGATTTCCGGCCAACCAAATCGGCGATGGCACCAAAGTGATTGTTTTTCAAAATTTTTTACACTTAAGTGATCCGACGGAAACTTTTGGCACCAAAGTGAACGCCGTACACAACTTATGGCACCATTAGTGTACTTCTCCCTCATAAAAGGGTTACTAGGGTTACTCATATATATATATATTATTGTAATCATTTTTTGATTAAATGAATACAATACGTAGAATACACTCTCCTTCAACATATCTTATACCCTTCTCTCCAATATATTTGCATAAAAAAGAATGTGGTTTGATGTAAAGAGGGTGAGGCAGAGAATGGACGAGACTGAAGTCCTAAAAGAACCAAGAAGAAGTTGGATAGAAGTTAATAATGAGGCTCATGTGTTTGTTGCTAGAGACCGGACTCATTATGAGGCTGATTTGATTTATTCAGTTTTGGGCTATTTAATTCTTTAGATAAAAGAGATTGGTTATGTGCCAAACAATGTTGCGGTTATCATAGACGATTGACTGACAATTAGTAACGGGACAATATTATACTGCAAATGCTCTCATTCTATGTAACCTTCCAGCTGTTTGATGCTGGGACATGATCAATCTTCTTGAAGTATGCACATCATAAGTCTGACTTGGGTTTTCCATAAGATATGTTGAGACATGAGATCACTCTTTGTGGTGTGAGGAGGATATTTCTCTGGAGAAGTAGCTGCTGAAATATAATTTCAAATTGTCATTACTGAGTGGTGAATATTGATGATTTTAGATTTCACTGGATGCAAATTAATCCTTAGCATTGAAGTTGCAAGATGTCTCCAAACATCTATTAAGAAACTTGAGTCATGAGGAATTGACGCGATTCTAAGACTTCCAATGGCATGGTTGACTCGTGAAGATTGGATGAACTAATGAGCTACGCTCTGTTTGTAGTTTAGAAGGGAGCAATTTAGTTGAAGGAGAGGGCAAATCACCCATTCCTAAGATATGGAGAGATTAGCCCACTGTTTGTGGCCACAAGATGACCAACCAGAAATGCCCCTTGGTGGAGACTCACTCTGTTAACGCAGGACGTCAACATGATGAGTTTCGGGTTGACCAACCATGAAGAATGAAAAACTTGAAAACTTGAGAGTTAGTTTCTTGTGGAATTTATGATATCTTGATCAAACCCACCTTTACTATTTGATGTATGAATACAATAAAATTAGTCGAAGAGCAACACGGTTTTTCATCTAGTGACAAATAAGGAAGAAACCAGAATTTGCAAGTAATTTTTGGTATCTATATTGCCAGTTCCTCCGTCAGATACTTCAACAGTTTAGCACTCACACCGGCCACACAAAGAGAACAACATCTGCATTTAGGTCTTAATAATTTTTTGTATAGAAGTCTAAGTCACCTCAACCGGTCACTACATTTAGCTTTTCTCTTCCCTCTTTTCAATGTAAAGATGAAGACTTTCATGCTTCTAAAACATGCTAGACAAGCAAGACTATGGAGATGATGGATCGACGTGCTTCAACTAATCCAAAGACAATTCACAATTTTGCTAGTCTTTTGTAATGAGAATCTTCTTTGAGAGTTGATTCTCCAGCCTCTTGAATTTTTACTTTTGACATCGTTGTCTTCGGCAACTTCAAGACATTGCAAGAACTTGATTTGATTTCCCTTCATGATATTTGCTATATTTTGTAACGTTGACATGAACATAACCAAGCAATCGGTTGCCATGGAACTTTGCTCTCAAGCCTCAAGTTAGCTTGGTTAACTCTCTTCACATATTGCTAGAATATATCATTCATTCACAAGTCATGTTCACTCTTTGCTAATCAATAAGTTGAGTTCTCTTTGTTCTTCTTTTTTTTGTTCTTTTTCAGTTGAACGCTCACTTTGTTCATTCATAATCTTTTTAACATATGCAAATCGATTATATCAAGAGCTGTTTTTTTTTTTCCTTAATCTCTCTCTCTCTCTCTCTCTCTCTCTCTCTCTCTCTCTCATCTAAGCTTTGCTACGATGGATCCTGCGACCATAATCACTCTCCTTAAAGACTTGGAAAGTTTTATCTTTATTTGCTTAAGTTTCAAGTCCGATAAAAGTCTAGGACCAGAATAAAATGTATCAAAAATATAATCAAAACACATGATTGACCACTTAAATGAGGACCATTTTAGGATACTATTGGTAGTGCGAGTGCGATTTTGGACAATTACGTGCTCATAAGAAGGCTTATTGAGGTCAGGTACCTCCATGATTGGGCGTGTGTAAAAGAATCGAGACCCGTCCGAATTGCCCGGAACTGGACTAGAATCGCTCGGAACCAATGGTTCTTAAGGGAACCGGTCCGAATCCCAATTCCAATTTATGGGAACCGGTGGGTACCGGTCCGATTCCTAGTTCCATGGGCAGATCTGCCCACCCGGTCACCTGGACCGGATCGGTTATATTATAATAATATATTAATTTTTAATATTAAAAAATTCAAAATTAGCAAATCTAAAATTTATGGCTCCAATTACCATTTTGTCTCAATTCACTACTCTCCTACTCCATGTCGTCTCTCTCAGTTCAAAATCTCCCCAAGCTCCCTCTTCCTCTCCGATTCATCTCTAGATCTACTCATTTCCCTTTGAGTCCTAGTCCGAACTCGGCAAAACAGTAAGTTAATTCTATTTTTCTCCCTCAAACTTGAATTCTCTCTCCACGTTGTCCCCACCTCCGCATTCATTGTCACTATCATCCTCTTCATTGTTGGGCTCATCCCGCCTCTACCTCCCCTCTTCCTCCTCCCCCTCCTTAGGCTTCTCCCCACCATCCTCATCTTCGAGGACAAGTGAACTCTAGATTTAAGAATGGCTCATCATCCCCGTTGTCCTCCTCATTGTTAGTCTCGAGGGAGGAATGGGAGACGACGAAGGCGGTGCCCAAGATGGTGGTGGTGGCCGAGACGGAAGCGGAGCGAGGGTTGCAACCAGTTGAAGGCAAAAAAGGGGAAGGTGTGGAGGTTGGACCGGTTCTATGGATCCACTCGAGAACTGGACCGGACTGGCAATTCTGTTCCTGGGTGGATCTATGCAACTAGCAGGCGGTTCCCAATTCTAATTTTTTGGAACCGGTTCTTAGTGGGCGGTTCCCGGTTCTAGGTCAGGAATTGCCCACCCGGACCACGCACACCCCTATTCACGACTGTTTTCAACCCACCACATTATACGCTTTCTCTACGTGGATGATATGATACCCACAAAAAGACTGAATAAGAGTCGAAAATGTATGTGGACTTTGAAACTATCAAGGCTCCTTCCTTGATTAGACAGGTCTAAGTATTTTCTTACCCTTCATTTACTCAATGTAGAACGTTCAAAGGTGAAGACTTTCTTGCAACCCGCCACATTACACGCTCTCTTCATGTGAATGATACGGTGCCTACAAAAAAGATTGAATAAGAATTAAAAATATATGTGGACTTTGAAACTAACAAGGCCCCTTCCTTGATTATTCCTTGATTAGACAGCTCAAGGAGTTTTTAACCCTTTGTTTACTCAATGTAGAAAATCCAAAGATGGAAGACTTTTAAGTCTCCTTCCATGAGTAGACTTTTCTAGTTTTGTCTTACCCTTCATTTAGTCAATGTAAAACGTTCAAAGATGAAGACTTTTGTTGCGAAAAAATGAGCGATCAAACAATGATATAGACAGAAGAAGAAAATAAATCGGGCACTGGATTTACGTGGTTCGGTCGTAAAGACCTACGTCCACGGGGAGAGCAGCAGCGAATTTCACTATAGATCAAGCAATACAAAGAGATTACACACTCGAGTCATTCAAACACTCTCTTGGTATTTCCCAAACCCCCAATTACACCCAATAACGCACGCAGTGTTTATCCCTGAAATTCCTCACGAAATAATCTCTCAATCTCACGAAAGAATTACACGCAAATATTACCACAAGATTTGATTGGCTACAAACACTATTTTTTTTTTCTTGGATGTAATTGCATGAACGAAAAACCCGCCAAGCACTCGCTAGAATAATGACGCTTCAACAATCTTTGACAACGGCTAGCTCTTTTGCGATAGACAAACGGCTCATATAAATATGTGCATGTATCTCAATTCTCAACAAAAGACTCGCTCCTTGACTGACTCCAACGTGGATAAGAATCCCATGCAATCCGAGGTAAATTTGATGAACAAAGTCAACAGAAAACAACTATCTCTTCACCGACTGCAATTGATAGAAGAAAATCCAAAGTTTAAATCTCCTTTTGAATCCTTCTTGGCGATAATAATTAGGAAATCATTGTCTATAATTTCCTTTTACACTTTCTTCCATTGCCAACTCTAATTCGCCAAAAAAAGTTAACTTCGTTCGATTTTGGATGTCCGCAAAATATCCAATTTGAAATATTCAGACTTTCGCATTGGGCTCAAATTCGAAACATATTTTAACAACTTTCATGCAATGATTGCCAACTCCTCCATCAGCAACTTCAACAATTAAGTACCAAGAGAGTGTTTGAAAGTCCAAGTTAACTCAACTAGTCACTAAATTTCTCTCCCTTCTTTTTTCAATGTAAAGATGAAAGCTTTTCATGGTGCTAAAACATGCTAGACCAAGCAAGACAATGGAGCTGATGGATCAATGTGCTTCAATTGATCCGAAGAAAATTCCCAATATTTATAGTTTTTCCTACTTAGAATCTTCTTAGAGAGTTGTTTTTTTAACCTCTTGTGTTTTTCTTGTTGATATCTTTGTCTTTGTCAACTTTGAGACCTTGCAAGAACTTGATTTGATTTCCCTTCATGATATTTGATATATTTTGTAACGTCGACATGGATATAACCAAACATTTGGCTACCATGTAACCTTGCTCTTAGGCCTCAAGTCAGCTTGTTTAACTAGAAGTTATCATTCATTCATAAGTCCTGCTTACTCTTTGCCGGTCAGTAAGTTGAGCTCACTTTATTCATTCATGATCTTTCTAACATATGCAGATTGATTATATCAGGAATTGTTTTTTTTTTTTTTTTTTGCACTCTCTCTCACTCTCTTTGAACGAGGCTTTGCCACGATGGATCTTATGACCATAATCACTTACCTTCCGAACTTAGGAAGTTTTATCCTTATCTGTAGAAATTTTGAGTTCAATAAAAGTTGAGGACCGGAATAAAACAAATCAAAAATAGAATCAAAACCACATGACTGAAGACTTATATGAGGACCATTTTAGACTACTATTCGTAGTGTGAGTGCGATTTTGGACAATCACATGCTTGTGAGTCAAGGCTTACCGAGGTCAGGTACCTCCACGATTGTTTTCAACCCACCACTTTGTACACTCTCTTCATGTGGATGATATGATACATACAAAGAGATTGAATAAGAATCGAAAAAGGTATGTAGACCTAGAAACTAACGACTCCCCTTCTTTGATTAGACTTCTTGAGTTTTTTCTTATGTTTCATTTATTCAATGTACAAAAATCAAAGATGGAATATTCATGTCTTCTTCCTCGGATTAGACTTTTCAAGTCTTTTTCTATCCCTTCATTTATTTAATGTAGACTTTTCAATTCTTTTTCTATCCCTTCATTTATTTATCTATGTCAGCTAGCCACCCACCCACCCACTCAGAGATGGCAGCAAAAATGCATTTCCCTTCATCGACATCATCATCATCTTCTCTTATCACCATTTTCTTCTTGCTCTTGGTTATAATCTCCATGTTCCTTCCTGGGGCCTCGGCTGTCATGCCTATGAAACGTAAGTGATTTTTTATTTTTGGTGATTTGAGCTTTCAATATTGGAGGGGGACACAGATTGAGGATTCCATGAAACTGAAGTTCACATGGCATGATATGAGAACATAGAGAAAGTTTTCATCATGCTACTGCTTTTCCTATCATCGCTCGAACAAATTTGCTATATTGAACATTGAATCGAAGTTCAAGAACTGCATTAATTAAATTAAAAGTTCATGAACGACATTGCATATTGAATTAAATTTTAGGGACCATTTGTGTCATTTTCCCTTTATTAGTTATTGATCATCTTTTTTTCTTTGCTCTTGCCTATAATCTCCCTATTCCATCCAGGGGCCTCAGCCGACTTCCCTAAATATAAATCGCTCCACTTTAGGCGAGGTAAGTGAATTTTCTTTGGTGGTGTTTTGAGCTTTCAATAATGGAGGGGGGCATGGAGTTCACATGGCATGACACAAGAACATATAGAAAGCTCTATACATCTTGGTGTTATTCTTAAAGTTTGCTCGGATATTTTGCTATATGAATCATTCAATAATTTTGGGCAGTATCTGATATTTCATAATGATTTCCATTGAATTTCTTCTTGCCTACAGATCTTGATCCTCTTGGGCATAGGGAAATTGTTCAAAAAGTCCTAAATATATTGTACTTTTGTCAATTCAGTCATAAACCTTTTCACTTTTGGCCAATTGAGTTCTAGACTTTTTCACATTTATCCAATTAAGTCCATCCAACCAATTTTGGGCTGAATCTACTGACGTGGGCACCAATCGTCCTATGTGGTATGACCGATGCGTAGACAGTTTCTTAAATAATAATTTAATAATTTAATAATTTAATCCTTTATTCCTTTTCTTTTCTCTTTTCAATTTCTTTTACTGTGGCCGGCGGGGGTCGCGGCCAGCGTCGCCTAGATCAGAGCGCGCGGCTTTTCGGCTTTGGCTTCCTCTTTGCAACACGAACGATCCTCTACTTGACGGGAGAGCAGTTATGAGTGGAGGAGAGATGGCTTCGATAACTGATCCGACACCCTCGCACATGGCTCTCCTTACCAGAAGGCGGACGCTCTGGTCGATCTGGTGAGCCTCGCGTCCTCGCACGAACTGTCTCACCACCTCTTTCTCTTCATCGTTTGTTTTCTTCGGTTTGATCGAAATTTTTTTGAAAAGGGATGAGCATGATAAGGGGCAGACATGATGGCACGAGAGATCCTTGATGAGCGTTCTCTTTTTGTCTTTCCTTTCGAATTCCACCAATTGATTCCCATAAGCCATCGCTTTCCTCTTAGAAAATTTTGCCCATCTCCTGCGAGCTTCAGCCCTCGTTTCCCTTCCCTTTTTTATTTATTTATTGAAACTTCTCTTTTATTCTGCCAACCCCAGTAATCACGGTTTTCCCTTCAAATCTCCATTGAATCGATTTCTTCAGCGCGTTGGACCACTTGATTCTCTACTTTCCTTGTTCTTCCTAGGCCGAGAATCTCCAGAATATGCGTCCCTTTTTCACTTCCCAATTTCGCAAAAATTAGCGCCTCGAATCTCACCTTCCTTCGCTTGAAAATCACACTTTCCTTCATGGGAATTGGTTAAACTTTCTTGCCCTATTTCGTTTACCTCCCAAATTCGGAACGGTGAGCAGAGAATCGTTCATGTCGTGAAGAGGAAGCCGGAGCCGGAAAGCCACGTGCCCAGATCTGGGCGAGGCTGGCCACGATCCTCGCATAGAATGCCATTGCGAAAAGAGAAAAAAAGGACAAAGGAAATGAAAAATTAATAAAAATTGAAAAATATTAAAATATTATTAAGAATTGTTTATGTTAGTACTGACCGTATCATATAAGACGTTCAATATCCATATTAGCAAATTTTGGTCAAAATTGGCGAGATAGACTCTATTAGCAAAATTGAAAGATTTATGAGTGAATTGACAAAAATGTAGTAGATTTAGAACTGTTTGAACAATTTTCCCCATGATCATGAGTCCTCCTTTTACTCCATATTCTTTTCATTACATAGTATATAATATTTCATAACGATTTTCATTAAATATTGTCTCACACATGCAGCTGGCAGCGTGAGTGGAAGCCATTCTCCTCGCGACGGAGTAGGGCGTGAGTCCTTTGTTTACTCCATATCTTGAACCTTTCCATCATATTGTTTGCCTCTAGAAGGGTTTATACATTTGTGAATCATTCATCATACATCATATTATGCTCGCTCAAAAGCACTACAACTGTTATTCATCGAATGTTCTCTAGTCATGTGATCATGTAACATGTCAAATTTTGTTTGTGTGTCGAACAATTGATGATATTCCATGAAATTTCATCTCCACAAACGTAGTGTGTGCTAATGTGTTATTTCTTATTATAGCAAGAATTAGTAACAAAATCTTAGTGCTCTATACGGACACTGTTCGTGTACTTATTGCGTGGCATAGTCGCAACAACTTGGTCAATAAGGCTTTTTACAGTTGAATATGCGGGGAAAAATCATGGTAATTTCATCATTTTGTCAATAATTTCTCTGTACAATTCAAATTAGTTACAAGATAAACCAATGTATATCCCTTGGTTAATATTTGTCTGTATCCCATTACTAATAGAGTCTCAAACTGAGGAGGGGGTGTGGTAATGAGATATAAAAAATTAGTCTCGCATTCTCAATAGAAAAAGAAAAGTAAAAAAGTAGAAAAAAGACACTCTCGCATCATCTACTTGACCGAGAATTAATTTCATTTCTTCTAGTGAGACTCATTCCTTCTTTTCCCTCTATTTTAAACATGATTGCAGACTGAACCTTCGTCGGGAACTTCTTGATCGGACAACACGTTTGTTGCTCTAGATGCCATCAAGCAAAGAATTTTGTGTCACTCGTGATCATGATATATATGTAATATGTCATAATACTCTTGATATGTTCTTGGCGCAGCAGAATTATTTTAGTTCCCTGTATTCCGCACATCATCTTCCAGACATTCTCTGTGTAGATTTGTCTTGATGATGGTGAAATATAAAGATATAAGTTTCATAGTTTACTTATAGATAATGTTCACCCGAATAGAGACATCTCATCACCATCCTGCGCCTTAGGATGTGGGGCAATTTCATTGGTCCACTCAAGGAGCCTCCTATCTCGATAGCTGTTTGGGGGCATAATTGTTTAAAAAGTCTTAAATATATATTATGTAGATCAATTCTGTTCTAAACTTTTTTTATTTTGCCAATTGAATCCTAAATTTTATGACAATTTGTCAATGTAGACTATCGCCAATTTTGGGCGTAAATTGTTGACGTGGCAGTCAAGTCAGCACTGACAATTTGCCAATGTAGACTTTCGCCAATTATAGAGCGCGGTTTGGATTTTGACCCATTTGTCACAAATGCTCGTGGACGTGTATGCTAAATGCGGAAGTGTTCAGGAGGCCAGGAAAGCAATTGACCTTGCTATTTGTGAAGATGTTGCATGTCGGAACACCATGATCGCAAATTATGCCTAACATGGAGAAGCACCGGCTGCTCTCCAGATATTTGAGAAAATGATAATCGCAGGAGTGAAACCAAATTACATCACATATGGGGGCATCCTCTCTGCATGCAGCCATGCGGGGCTTATGGAAGATGGATTGCGTCATTATAACTCAATGCGTGGGCTTGGAATTGAACCGGGGACTGAACATTATGCTTGCGTGGTCTCCCTTTTTGGCCGAGCTGGCAGACTAAAGGATGCTGTGGATTTCATTGAGACTATGCCAATTCAACTGATGGCGCTGGTGTGGAGGAGCTTGCTCAGTGCCTGCAGGAATACTGGCGACAGTGAATTAGGAAAGTATGCTGCCAAGATGGCAATTTCTTTGGACCTGACGGATAGTGGATCTTATACACTTCTCTCGAATATATATGCATCAAAAGGAATGTGGTTTGATGTAAAGAAGGTGAGGCAGAGAATGGACGAGACTGGAGTCCTAAAAGAACCAGGAAAAAGTTGGATAGAAGTTAATAATGAGGCTCGTGTGTTTGTTGCTAGAGACCGGACTTGATATGAGGCTGATTTGATTTATTCAGTTTGGACTATTTAACTATTCAGATAAAAGAGATCGGTTATGTGCCAAACAATGCTGCGGTTATCATAGACAATGGACTGACAATTAGTAACGGGACAATATTATACTGCACAAGCTCTCATTCTGTGTGACCTTCTAGCTGTTTGATGCTGGGACATGATCAATTTTCTTGAAGTATGCTCATCATCTGTCCGACTTGGGTTTTCCATATGTTGAGACATGAGATCCCTCTTCGTGGTGTGAGGAGGATATTTCTCTGGAGAAGCAGCTGCTGGGATATAATTTCGAATTGTCATTGCTGAGTGGTGAATATTGATGATTTTAGATTTCACTGGATGCGAATTAATAGTCAGCATTGAAGTTGCAAATATGTCTCCAAACATCTATAAAGAAACTTGAGTCATGAGGAATTGACGTGATTCTAAGACTTCCAATGGCATGGTTGACTCATGAAGATTGGCTGAACTAATGAGCTATGCTCTGTTTGTAGTTTAGAAGGGGCATTTAGTTGAAGAAGAGGGCATATGACCTGTTCCTGAGGGATAGGGAGATTAACCCACTGCTTGTAGCCACAAGATGACCGACCAGGGATGTACCTTGGTGGAGACTCACTCGATTAATGGAGTAGCATGATGAGTTTAAGGTTGACCAACCATGAAGAATGAAAAACTTGAGAGGCAATTTGTTGTGGATTTTATGACAACTTGATCAAACCTACCTTTACTATTTTATGTATGCATACAATAAAATGAATTGAAGAGCCACACAAGGTTTTACAACTAGTGACAAATAAGGAAGAAATGAGAATTCACAAGTAATTTTTCATATCTGACAATGCCAGCTCCTCTGTCAACAACTTCGATAGTTCAGTATTCGCAATGGCCACACATAGAGAACAACATCTACACTTAGGTCTTAATACATTTTATACAAAAGTCTTTAAGTCACCTCAACTAGCCACTACATTTAGCTTTTCTCACCCTTCGTTATTCAACGTAAAGATGAAGGCTTTTCATGCTGCCAAAGCATGCTGGACAAGCAAGACAATGGAGATGATAAATCAATGTGATTCAACTGATTCGTAGACAATTCCCAATCTTGCTAGTTTTCTAAAGAGAATCTTCTTCGAGAGTTGTTTCTTTAACCTCTTGCATTTTTCTTTTTCATATCTTCATCTTTGGCAACTTGGAGACCTTGTAAGAACTTGATCTAATTTCCCTCCATGATATCTGCTATATGTTGTAACACTGACATTGACATAACCAAACAATTGGTTGCCATGTAACTTCGCTCTCAAGCCTCAAGTTAGCATGTTTAACTCTCTCGCTAGAATTTATCATTCATTTACAAGTCATGCTTACTCTTTGTTAGTCAGTGTTGAGCTCGCTTTACTCATTCATGATCTTTTTAACATAAGCAAATTGATTAAGTTGGGACTCTTTTTTTTTTCTTTTTTTTACTGTCTCACTCTCTCTCTCTCTCTCTCTCTCTCTCTGATCCAGGCGTTGCCACGACAAATCCTGCGACCTTAATCACTTGCCTTAAAAGCATGAAAATTTTTGTCCTTATTTATAAAAGTTTCAAGTTCCATAAAAAGTCGAGGACCGGAATAAAATGAATCACAATGAATATCAAAACCACATGATTGACAACTTAAATGAAGACCATTTCAGACTACTATTCATAGTGGGAGTGCGATTTTGGACGATCGCACTCTTACGAGATGAGGCTTACCGAGGACAGATACCTCCACGGCTATTTTCAACCCAACACTTTGCACACTCTCTTCAAGTGGATGATATGATACACACAAAAAGACTGAATAAGAATAGAAATAGTATGTGGATTTTGAAACTAACAAGGCCCTTCCTTGATTTTACTGCTCAAGTATTTTCTTGCCCTTCGTTTTCTCAATGTAGAAAAATCAAAGATGGAAGACTTTTAAGTCTCCTTCCTTGAGTAGACTTCTCCAGTTTTTTCTTATCCTTCATTTACTCAATGCGAGACATTCAAAGATGAAGAAAATTCATGATCTTGCTAGTTTGTTCTAATGAGAATCTTCTTTGAGGGTTGTTTCTTTGACCTCTTGCATTTTACTTTTTGATATCTTCATCTTCGACAGTTTTGAGACCTTGCAAGAACTTGATTTGATTTCCATTCATGCCTAAATGGGTCTCTAAAATCTAAGTGTGAACACTTCTTTCATTACACTTTTTTAGTTTTTTCTGACCCTTCGTTTGCTCTATGTAGAAAGTCAAAAGATGAAGCTTCCGAGTTTTTTTCTCACCGTGTTATTTACTCAGGGTAGGAAATTCAAAGATGGCATCTTTCATGCCACTTTTATCTGCACGTTGGAGATTATTTATACCTACCCACCCACCGACCCACTCATAGACAGATAGACAGCAAAAATGCATTTCCCTTGCTCAACATCATCATAATCTTCCCTTTTCACCATTTTCTGCTTTCTCTTGCTTATAATCTCCTTGTTTCTTCCAGGGGCCTCGGCTCGAATAAATGCAATAGAAGGCAAGTGATTTTTCTTTTCCGTGCGTGGAGCTTTCAGTAAGGGTGAGGGACATGATTTGAAGATCGTGATTCCATGAAACTGTAGTCGACATGGCATGACACAGTAACATAAAGAAAGTTTTATACATCATGCTATTATCATTGAATACTTTTGGGTAGTGTCTGATCTTTCATAAGGATTTTCATTGAATATATTCTTTGCATATGCAGCAATAGGTGTAAAGGGAAGTCAAGCTTCTCCTGGCGAACATGGGTGTGAGTCCTCTTATTACTCCATATCTTGAACCTTTCCATCATGTTGTCTGCCTCTATAAAGGTTCATATATCCATGAACCATTCATCATAAATAATATTACGCTCGCTTGAAAGCACTACAACTATAATTCATCGGATATTCTCTAGTCATATAATCATGTAACATGTCAAATTTCGCTTGTGTGTCGAATGATTAATGATACTCCATGAAGTTTCATTTCCACAAACGCAGTATGTGCATATGCGTAATTTCTTATTATAGCAAGAATTAGTAACAAAATCTTGGTGCTCTATGTTGACACTATTGGTGTACTTATTTGCGTAGCATGGTTACAACAACTTGGTCAATAAGGGTTTTTAAAGTTAAATATGTGGGAAAAAATTATGGCAATTTCATCATTTTGTTCTATTCAAATTAGTTACAAAATAAATGTGTATCCCATAATTAATATTTGTCCGTATCCCTTTACTAACAGAGTCTCAAACTGAGGATGGGGTGTGGTTATGAGCTATAAAAAATTAGTCTCGCATTCTCAATTAAAAAAGTAGAAAAAGGACAGTCTCGCATCATCTACTTAACCGAAAATTAATTGTGTTTCTTCTAGCGAGACTCATTCCTTCATTTCCGTCTATTTTAAACATGGTTGCAGACACACCGGAAGGGCCTTTAACAGACAACATGTTGGATGTTCCAGAAGCCATCAAGCAAAGAACTTCGTGTTTCTCATGATCGTGATATATATGTAATATGTCATAATACTCTTGGTATGTTCTAGGTGGAGCAGAATTATTTCAGTTCCCTGTATTCCGCAAATCATCTTCCAGACATTCTCATGTGTAGACTTGTCTTGACGATAGTGAAATAAAAAGAGATAAGTTTCACAATTTAATATTGAATAATGTTCACCTGAGCAAAGACATTTCATCACAGTGTTGTGCCTCAGGAAGTGGGCAATTTCGTTGGTCCACTCGAGGAGACTCCTATCTCGACAGCTATTTGAGGGCATAATTGTTTAAAAAGTCTTAAATGTATTGTACAACAATCGATTGAGTTCTAAACTTTTTTATTTTGTTAATTGAGTTCTAAACTTTATGACAATTTGTCGGTGTAGACTTTCATCAATTTTGGCAATAAATTGCTGATATGGTGGCCAAGTTAGTGTCACTGTTCTTTGTAGCACGTCCAATGATGACGTGGACGATTTCTAAAAAAAAGATATATATTTTTCCCTTTAATTTTCTTTCTCTTTTTTTTTTCCTTCATTGTATTATTGGCAAAGAAAAATAATACATTTTTCCCAAAATTCGTCAATGTTAATGTCAATTGTACCACGTAGGATAGTGACGTTGACTGAACTGCCACTTCAATGATTTCGGCCAAAATTGACTAGAAGAGCTATTTTGGTTTAGGATTAAATTGAGCAAATTAAGATTATATTGGCCGCCATACAATAGGTTTACAACTTGTTGGGCAATTTTCCGTTATTCGACAAGCAGGCCAATTAGGGCCTATTTGGTAATGTACTAAACATTACTTGATTCTATTATTTTATTTCCCAAACTAAGAAATTAATAAATCCGTTTGATAACTTTTCTATTCTCAAGAATAGATTTGGAACAAAATCAATAAATTAAAAAAAGTTGTTTTTTTTGCTCTCGAGAACAACTCCAAAATCAACTCATTTTCTTTTTTCTTTTCTTCTTTTCCTTTTCCCTTCTTCTTCCTCCAATCAGTCGATGGCTAGAGGAAGACAAAGAGGAGAATGAAAAAGGAAAAAGAGAAGAAAGAAAAAAATATAATAGAGTATTGAAAATTAAAAGAAATTTTAAATCACAAAAAAATTTAAGGTTTGTATCAAACACATTTCTATTCCAAGAATAAAAATTTTGGACAATTACTAAACGTCTTAAAATGTTCAAAAATTCATCAAGGAATAGAATAAAAATGAATCATTTCTAAGCATAAATTGTTTCTAAGAACAAAATGGTTATCAAACAAGCTCTTAGCACAACAAGAATGGCCTCGATACCCATATACTCAAAATCAGTCACAAAAGAAAAAGAAGAAGAAGAGTGCATGAACAAGGCCAGCAAGCTCAAACAATGTTAATAGGTGTGTTGACACCAAAGATTACTCTTAGAATCACACGTTGATCACGAGGAAATAATAAATGAGATGCTCCTTTTTGGTTCATAAAGTTAAGGGCAAATAGCTTTCGTGGAGGCTACTTAAGTTGAGCCTCGATGGAAGAAGCAAATCCTAGAGTCGATGGCTAGGTAATTGATTGCCACGTGTCATTTTATGGGGATAGTGCCTCGGATTTGAAGATTAAGGGAAATTAGCATTAGAACTCAAGTGAAAAAAACTACTGTGAGAAATACACATATAAAATAGGGAGTAGTTATTTACTTGATGAGCAAGTCACGCACGCATCATCAACGAGTCAGGAAGCAGTGCTTATGGATAATGGTGCCAAGAAGAATAAAAAAACATGGAAAACATCAAGAGTGGAGCCCAAGGAAAAGAAACCGACTAATAGTTATTAGGCTGTCCTATAAATACCACAACCTGTTCAACGAAGAGACCCCCCAAACAACACAATAATTATCTTTACTTTATCGCATTTTAGCTATAACTTTCAAGATTACCGCCGTTGATTAAATTCCGATGTGCATCTCTATCTAGTCCAACATCGTCGATGATCAGACAACATGTTGGTTATTCTAGATACCATCAAGCAAAGAACTTTGTCACTTGTGATTGTGATATATATGTATTATGTCACAATACTCTCAGTATGTTCTTGGAGTAGAATAATTATTTCAATTTCTTGTAATCCGCACATCATCTTCCAGACGTTCTCATGTGTAGACTTGTCTTGACACTAGTGAAATATAAAGAGATAAATTTCATAGTTTACTCTTGGATAATGTTCATCCGAGCAGAGACATCTCATCACCACCTAGCATCTCAGAAAGTGAGGTCATGCTTGCAAGGCTTAGGAAGGGCAATTTATTGGTCCACCTTGAGGAGCCTCCTATCTCACCAGCTATTCAATGGAACACTTGTTAAAAAACAATGCTAATCTGTCATGCCCCGATCCTTCGAGCACGTGCCCATCCCTCCTTGGTCGATTAATAGCGACGCCCCAAGACGCATCGCCGACCCATTCATTTGATATACGCATGTGGAAGCATATAAATAATCCCCAGATAATAAAACAATGAGATAGGAAAGTAGGGCCAATTTTTCACA
Source organism: Eucalyptus grandis (assembly GCF_016545825.1). Lineage (NCBI taxonomy): Eukaryota > Viridiplantae > Streptophyta > Magnoliopsida > Myrtales > Myrtaceae > Eucalyptus > Eucalyptus grandis. Next base: position 3,362,499 of record NC_052619.1, on the reverse strand, counting down.
AAATACATTTTTATAAACACATAGGTCTATACACAAAGGTTTACAAAAGGGATCGGCTCCCAACAAAAGAGAATTGTCCTACGACTAGTTAGTTGGACAAGATCGCTAATTCTTCAAGCTTCACTTTTAACTCCGAGGCTTCCAATCCTTCACCAACTCCCTCTAAGGCTCTGAAAATGGTTATACAATAACTAGTGAGACAATGTCTTAGCGAAATCTACCCCCTAAGACTCAATTAGGAAGCAAATACGCCCTAAGGGCTGCCTAAACACAAACAAGTGTTAGAGGACTTACATTGACCTCAATTCCTCCCTACAATTCAACACAATTCATAATTTCATCGAGTCACATCAACACATCAAATCATTTACTCAAATCGACTTATTGATCAATCGACCTAGTCGGTTACATGTCAATCTGACCATTCCTCGGTCATTTCAATTACTCAAATTAAATGTTGAATTACGGTTCAGCGAGCACAGCCTACACGATCATCTCAAATACTCAACCCAACGCTAAATTACGGCTCAGTGAATACGGCCTACTAAAACTTTGGTGGTAATGTTGAATTACAACTCAGCGAGTACAGCCGATTCCAAATTCGATGGTAGATTACGGTCTAGTGGACACAACCATACTTTGGTGGTAATGTTGAATTATGGCTCAGCAAGCACAACCTAGATTAGGTGGTAATGTTGAATTATGGTTAGTGAGCACAGCCTACTAAATCTTCGGCGGTGGATTACGGCCCAATGGGCACAACCAATTCTAAGTTTGGTGGTTTCCACATGTTCTATTCCACACTGTCACACACCCATCATATATCATTTCATCTTTCAATAGTTTTCTCAATGCGACTAATAACCCTCACGCCAAGGACTGTGTGCTTCACACTTAGAATCTTCAATCAAAGTAATAATTGGCCTCTTTCCCTCGTATTAATAATACCCGATAAAAATTATCATGTGTGGATACACGGTCGACTTTAGCCAAAATACAATATTTTCACCTTTGAAAATCCCATCATTTATGTGGTCCACCAAAATGTTTTTGGCGTTGTAAACCGATGCTCAGTTAATTTCCACTCAATTTCCAAAATTAATTAATTTAGGAATAAAATCCTAAAATGATATTTAATTCAATTCAACACATATTAGAGATCGAATAAATAAATAAAAAATTGCACCACAATAATCAACATAAAATTTCGGTTGTCGGCTATCCCAGCCTAATTTCGGAAAATAAATAAATAATTAAATTATTACTGAAAATATTAAATAAATCCAATTTAGGCCCACGGCGACGGCAATGGCGAGGCGGGCGACAATCAAGCTTGTGGTGACACCAAGCGAGGCCGGGAAGGGCTCGGAAACGAGCCACGAAGTCCTAGACTCCTTGCTGGTTCAGTTTCTGCTTCTACTCTTGTTGGACAGAGGAGAACCAAGGCTGAAAGAAGAAGAAATGGGTTGATCGGAACTCCGACGAGCAGGTGGTCGGCAACCGGTGGCTCCCGGGGTCTTGTTGGAGGTTGGGATGGCTAAAGGAAGGGCTAGAATGAGAGAAAAATGAAGAAAAATGCGAAACAGGCGCACCAGCAAGTGGACTGACGAATTGGCGATCAGCGGCTTGCGGCCACCGTATAAGACGGCCAGCAGCTCTGTTCAGGGTTAGGTCGGGCTCTTTGGAATGGTCTGGATGTGGTGGTCACGATGATAGGTGGATCGTTGGCTAATTTGTCCGAGAAGATCACTTTCAAATTAGATCTTTGGCGAAAGGTTAGTTGAAGCAGAAACCGGCATAAGTGAAAACGGAGGGGGAAAATGGTCCGGCGGGTGTGCGACGATGGAGGGGAAGTTGCTGCTCGATTTTCTTGGTTCTCTTGAGCTTTTCCTAAGCCTCAACAATGGAGAAAGCCAAGATTCAAGGAGGAAGAAGGGAGAGATGAGGGACAAGGGGTCCACTTGGCCAATTTCTTCTCTTCCATGGTCTCCTTGACCATTCCCAGCCAACAGCTCCTCCTTGGCTGCAATTTAGCCACCCATGTCCATCCTACAACCCTTGAATTGGTCTAAAGTGGTTAGGCAAAGGGGGGCATATGAATTTGACACCAATCTCTCTCAATTGGATACTCGTTCGTGCTTAATTCAATCCAATTCAGCCTCAACAAATCCCTTTGTCGAGTCCTCGATCAAATCGATATTTTTCCTCACCAATATAACCCACTTGCTTCTCAATTTTGTGACAAAAAACGATTCCTGGCTTTTTCTGGACAAAAACGGTCATATGCTGACTTTTTCCTAAAAAGTCTCGGTTTGCAGAAAAATCTTCTGAGACTGAGTTGACGCTCCTAGAATTAATTGTGACATGACAAAACTTTCAATTTCTGAAATCAAATTCAAAGTCACGGTTAATTTCAATTAGACGCGGTTTTAGCGTGATCTAGCCTATCAGGTAACTTTTACAATTTTTGTTGCAATTGACCCGTGGTAGATTTTCTTCGAACCACACGTACATCTTCAACACATTGGCAACTCTCAGTGGTCGTGAAAATCTCAAGGTTTCAAATACGGACCCAAAACGACATAAAATCGGTTTAGTGCCGATTAATGAGACTTTTGCAATCAGATGGAATCACCCACACTTTGATCATATATCTCAATTGAATCGACCTATTTGCAGTCTCTGATCGATTTTGATAATGCCGTAATGACCCTTGCAGACTAGCACAGTTGAGCGGTCGATTTCTGGTTGAATTTTCAAGTTTATTGCGTTAAAATTCCTTAACAACTTTACCTGATAGGTCAGTTATCTCATGAGAGGCATCTTAGAGAAAAATACTATATGTGCGTTGACGAAAGGCCCATCTTATTCAATTAAAATCAGAACCTGAAAATCAGGATGTCACATAATCTATTTAATATGCGTGAATTGTTAGGTTAGTGACTTGTGACATGCAATTTATATGACCTAATTCTGATGACGATCAATAATAACTGTTCAAACATGGCAAACATGACATGGTGAAGACAGGGCAAACATGATGACATGACAAGATATGATGACATGGCATATTGACGTGGCAAACATGATGACATGGCATAGATGGCGTGGCAAGATGACATGGTAGATAGTGATACAATCTATTCTATACACATGCTATTTTTGGATTTTTAAATATTAAAATTCCAATTAAATAAAAAATGAAAAGAAACTATCTAAAGTTAAAAAATTATTCAACTCAAATTAGGAAATGATTTAAATTAAATCCTATTCTAACTTGGAAACTTATCCTAAATCACCAGATATTATCCAAACATGCAATCTTATCTTAAAAAGCAATATAATTTATCATGAAATGCAAACCTTATATATCTTAAACAAGGAAAGTTAAGCATTAAGATAAGCTCAAAATCACGAAATATATCCATTCAACTTAAAATTGTTAATAAATAAACTGACAACCCGATCTTAATGCCTAAAAATTGAATTGCCGAGTTCATGCAATTCATAGCCCAATCCTAATGCCTAAAGATCGAATTATCAACTTGGAGCACGGTTCGAATAGGAAACTTTCTAATGCTATATGCCTAGAAATCTCAAAATCTCCAAGTTAGATCATGACAATATCGAATTAGGCAATAAAATATTGAATTCAAATTTAAACTGGATAATTACCTAATTCGAAGATTGTCGATGTGGGCGGCTTGCGTTGACGAGCGGTAGAGACTAGAGAGCCCTAGCTACCAACGGCGTGAAGCACTAATCAGCCTGCAAAACAGAGTGAAATTGACGGAGAAACAGAGCAACGAGTTGTCACGACCGGGGTTCGTCAAGGTGCAGGTAACGGCAGGCAAGACTGCAGGCTTGGGTGAGTGGAGGGACGTCGCGATGTAGGGAGAGGCCACGGTTGGAGGCGGCATAACTGGGCGTCGATTACGGGCTGGAAGGGGTCGCTATGCAGGGGCTGCTCGGGCTGGGCAGCAGCTTTGTCGTTAATGGTTTGCGGCCAGTTTGAAGCTGGTCGCGACTGGTCTGTAGTGTCACAGGGGAGCAGGGACAGCAACGATGCAGCAGCTTAGTGGGTAGTCGACAGTCGGAGTGCAGGGACTATGCAGCGATCCACGAATAATAAGCGACGGAGGAGGTTAGCCAGCTATTTTTTAGGACTGGGCAGGGAAGCTCGCGGGGGCTGTTGGTGTTGGCTGCTGTTCAGGCGACGGAGAAGGTTAACTGCATCGTTGGTGGCGCGGGCTGCAGTAGGAGGGCGGTGGCGAACGGCGTGAGATACTGCTCTGTGGAGATACTGCTCTGTGTGGCCGTGTGATGCTTGGCCATGGGCTCCCTTTTCTCTCTACGCCCTCTCTCTTTTGTTTCTCAAATATCCTCTCAATCTTTCCCCTCGACCTCTTAGTGAAGACCTAATCTGTAATTACAATGAAACCTAGGTCTAATCTTATTATTCGGGCTAATTCTCTGGCCATATTAATGAAATAATGGGCTTAGTTCTATTCTTATCCTAATGCGCTTATTATAATTTTAGCTCAAAGCCTTCTCGTTCTGATGCGATTATGTGGGCTAAGCCCAATGCATCATCAAATTCCCTCGGGGGTTTTGTCCAGATGATTTAATTAAGTTTTTCCACCTCCGCCACAATTAAAATGCAATCTTACGAGCTTATCAAATTACTAAAAATGCAAATGCTCCTCATAACTCTATGCAATTTAAATAATTAATTTTTGTTTAGAGGCCGGGGCTGATTCCTAATTTTCTATGCAATAAATATTTAAATGAGTAATCAAAATTTAGGTATCAACACGCCCTCTATTAGACTCCTTTAGTTTTTTCCTACCCTTCCTTTACTCCATGCAAAAATTCAAAAGATGAACACTTTCAAGTTTTTTCTCGCCCTTCATTTGCTCAATGTAGGTAATTCAAAGATGGAAACTTTCATGTGACTAATTAATAATGGAGTCGTATCTGCACACCACAGATTAAATATACCCAGTGCACCCATCCACCCACCCACCCACCCTTCCACACGCGCACGGATGACAGCAAAAACGCACTTCCCTTCATCAACATTGTCGTCATCATCTTCTCTTGCCACCATTTTCACCTTACTCTCCTTGGTTATAATCTCCCTGTTCCTTCTAGGGGCCTATGGCCGTAAGTGATTTTTATTTTTGGTGCGCCGAGCTTCTAATAATGGAGGATGACATAAATTGAGGATCAAGATTTCACAAGATTGTAGATGACATAGCATGACATGAGGACATAGAGAATACATCTTACTGTTTTTCTTATCATTGCTCAGACGATTTTGCTACATTGAACCAAAATTCATGGACCATATTAAATAAATTAAAGGTTTATGGACAACATTGCACATTAAATTAAAATTTAAGGGCCGTTGTTTTATTGCCTTCATTAGTTATTGATAACCACTTTTTGCTTTCTCTTGGTTATAATCTCCTTGTTCCTTCCAAGTGCCTCGGCCAGCTCAACTAACACTGAAGCGCCCTTCTGGATACCATGAAGTAAGTGATTTTTCTTTTTGGTGATTTGAGCTTTCAATTAGAGAGGTGGACATGGATTGAGGATCGTGATTCCAAGAAACGGTAGCTGACATGGCATGACACGAGTACATTTAGAGAGTTTCATACGTCATGCTATTTTAATCAATGCACGAATAATTTCGATACACAAATTATTGAATAATTTTGGGATGTGTCTGATCTTTCGTAATGATTTCCATTGAATATCGTCTTGCACATGTGACATCATGGGTGGAGGGAAGCCGATCTCCTCTTGCCAAAAAATTAAGTGAATCCTCTTTTTAATCCATATCTTGAACGTTTCCAACATTCTGTCTGCTTAAAGAGCAATTTATACATTTGTATATCGTTTTTCGCTCCCTCGTAAGCACTTCAACCTTAATTCATCATATATTTTCTAGTCACATAATTATGTGACACGTTGGATTTTGATTGTGTGTCAAACGATCGATGAGTTTCATGAAATTTCATCTTTACAAACATAGTACATGCATATGCTTAATTTCTTATTTATAGCAAGAATTAGTAAAAAAATCTCGATGTTCTGTATTGACACTACCGGCATACTTATTTACGTAGCATGCTCACAAGTCGGTCAATAAGGTTTTCTACAGCTGAAAATGTGGGAGAAAATCATGGTAATTTCCACCATTATGTCAATAATTTCACTGTAATATTCACATTTATTACAAAACGAAACCAATCTTGTCTCATGATTGATATTTGTCGGGAGTACATGGTAATGAGCTATAAAAAGAATAGTTTCGCATTCTCATTAACCGAGAATTGATTTCAATTCTTCTAGTGAGACCCATTCCCTCTTTTCCCTCTATTTTAAACACAGCCGCGGACTCTGTCCCCGCAAAGCCTTGATCAGACAACATGTTGGTTGTAGTAGATGCTATCGAGCAAACAACTTTGTGTCACTCATGATCGTAATATATATGTAACTTGTCATAATACTTGTGGTATGTTCTTGGCATAGTAGAATTATTTCAGTTCCTTGTATTCCGCACTTCATCTTCTAGACATTCTCATGTGTAGACTTGTCTTGATGCCAGTAAAATATAAATAAATAAGTTGCATAGTTCACTCTAGGATAATGTTCATTCTGAGTAGAGACATCTCATCACCATCTTGCACCTCAGGAAGTGGGGCAATTTCATTGGTCCAATCGAGGAGCCTCCCATCTCGACAAATACTTAGTGTGATAATTATTTGAAGAGTCTTAATTTTATTGTACGTCGATCAATTCAGTTATGAACTTTTTATTTTGTCAATTGAATTCTAAATTTTTTGACAATTTGCCAATGTAATTTTCAGCCAATTTTGACCATCAACCACTAACATGGTAGTCAAGTTAGTATCGCTGTTTTTCATAGCACGATTAATGCTGAAGTGGACAATTTTTGCAAAAAAATTATATTTTCTCCTCTTTCTTTTCTTTCTCCTTTTGTCCTTCATTGGATTACAGGTGGGAAAAACAATAAATTCTTCCAAGAAATCATCCACGCCAGTGCTAATTGTGCCTTGTACAACAACGGTGTTGACCGAACTACCATGTCAACAGTTTCCGACAAAAATTGACCAAAAGGGCTACTTTGGTTTAGAATTAAATTGGAAAATTTAAAAATTTTAAGATTGTATTGGACGTTGTACAATAGATTTATGACTTAGTGGGCAATTCTCCATTTTAGTTGCAACAAGTGGGCTATTTAGCGCAATAAGATAGATTTTATTGAATAGCAATTGTTTAGATTTCTTCCAAAATTACGATACTTTTTCGGCAAAATTTCGAGAATACCTAAGAATATCTCGTGTTGACCTACCCACTGTACTAATTTCCTACATCATTATAGTATAGATTTTAGAGATAATTTTACTGCTCATTTAGTAACTATTCAAGATTAAAGATAAAAGTTCCAACGAATTTGATGTATTATAAGATGCAAAAACATTCCTATTGGTCTCATTTACAATTTCCCATCTCAAATTAGGCTTTTTACACAGGTATTTCAAACACGGTTAGAAAATCTTTATTAATAATTCGCAAGACAAATATAAAAATGTGTAAACCTTTTACCCTAAAGGCAATTTTCACAATGACTTTTCAAACATATCAAAGAAAATGCGTTTACTTATATAAGGAAAAATTAATTTTCAAAGTTATTTAAGTTTTTTCTTCTTTTTTTAAACTCTTGAAAATTTCTGGCAAAATCGTTCCAAGATAAAATATTATGCCCTTTTAAAAAAATATATTATCTTTGGTCATAATTTTCATATAAAATTGTGAGCTCTAAATTATTTTTAAAATGGGATTTTCAGACATGTTAGCGCCCTCCTCTATTTTCAGGACCGTTAACCGAACAACTGACGCTTTCGAAATGCACCACCTACGATGACGAGCTACTGCCATGGTCGGTCGAGCACTCATCGCACGACAATGTCGCAGGATTTCCAACGCCGCGAGACCCTCCTCCTCCACCTTCTCCACCTTCCCGCTGGAGACCCCGCCTCGCCGGTTTCCCGGTTTGCGGGCCAAGCGGCGCAAATTCGCCGAGCTCTTGCAGTTGTCGCCCGCCTCCGCCTCCGCCTCCGACGCTGACGAACCCGTTCGCTACCGCAAGAAGCTGCACGGCCGAATCGTCGTCTGGGGTTTTCAGCACGACGTGTTCCTTGCCAACGTTCTGCTGCATTCATACTCGAGGTCCGGGGCTTTGCGGGATGCAAGAAGGGTGTTCGATAATATTCCTGAGAGGAACCTGATCACTTGGTCTACGGTGATCTCGATGTACGCCCGGTATGGCTGTTGCGATGAAGCACTCTTGAGCTTTGTGGAGTTTCAGAGAGGCTCTGTCGACAGGCCGAATGAGTATATTTTGGCCAGTCTGATCCGCGGTTGTGCGCAGTCGGGTGGCCTTGATGGAGGAGCTCAGGTGCATGGTTTCGTTGTTAAGGCCGGTCTCGGTCAGGATGTCTATGTTGGCACTTCTCTGGTTTTTCTGTATGCGAATAACGGTGGGATAGATGGGGCGAGATCGGTTTTTGATAGTTTATTGGATAAGACTGATGTTACTTGGACTGCAATCATAAGCGGGCATGTGAAATGTGGGAGAAGTGAAGTGTCTCTGCAGTTGTTTAGCCAAATGGTAAATGCTGGCCTTCTCCCTGACAAATACGTGATTTCCAGTGTGTTAAGTGCTTGCTCTGCACTTGAGTTTGTTGAAGGTGGCAAGCAAATTCATGCTCATATACTGAGGAGAGAAGCAGAGATGGACATTTCAGTAATTAATGTGCTGATCGATTGTTATACGAAATCTGGCATGGCACGAACTGCTCGAAGGCTATTCGACCATATGGAAGTTCGAAATATGATTTCTTGGACCACGATGATTTCTGGGTACATGCAGAACTCGTATGATAAGGAAGCATTGAAGCTTTTTGCAGAGATGACTGAATTGGATTGGAATCCTGATGCATTTGCTTGCACCAGTGTTCTCACATCATGTGGCTCGCTCGAGGCCTTAATTCAGGGAAAGCAAGTTCATGCTTACACGATCAAGGCCAATTTAGAGTTTGATGATTTCGTAAAAAATGGCTTGATAGATATGTATGCGAAATGCAATGCCCTAGAGGATGCTAGGAAACTTTTCGATGTTATGGAAGGGAAAAATGTTGTCTCCTATAATGCAATGATCGAAGGCTACTCAAGATTAGAGAAACTGGAGGAAGCATTGGATCTCTTCCATAGTATGAGGCTTGCATCGTTCTCCCCAAGTCCGTTGACATTCGTCAGCATCCTTGGATTATCAGCTGCTTTATTTGCCTTGGAATTGAGCAAGCAAGTTCATGGCCTCTTAAGTAAATCTGGAATTTCTATGGACTTGTTTGCAGGAGTTCACTGATCGATGTTTATTCCAAGTCTTCTTTAGTTCGAGACGCAAGGCTAGTATTTGAAGAGATGAACGATAGAGATATCGTAGTTTGGAATGCAATGTTCTTTGGATATAGTCAGCAAATGGATAATGAGGAGACCTTCAAATTGTTCTTAGAGTTACAGTTATCGGAGCAACGACCCAACGATTTCACATTCGCTTCCCTTATCACAGCATCGAGCAATTTAGCAAGTCTCCAACATGGTCAACAGTTCCATAGCCAGATTATAAAGCGCGGTTTGGATTTTGACCCATTTGTCACGAATGCTCTTGTGGATATGTATGCTAAATGCGGAAGTATTCAGGAGGCCAGGAAAGCATTTGACCTCGCTATTTGTGAAGATGTTGCATGCTGGAACTCCATGATCACAACATATGCACAACATGGAGAAGCACAGGCTGCTCTCCAGATATTTGAGGAAATGATAATCACAGGAGTGAAACCGAATTACATCACATATGTGGGCATCCTCTCCGCATGCAGCCATGCGGGGCTTGTGGAAGATGGATTACATCATTATAACTCGATGCGTGGGCTTGGAATTGAACCGGGGACTGAACATTATGCTTGCGTGGTCTCCGTTTTTGGCCGAGCTGGTAGACTAAAGGATGCAGTGGATTTCATTGAGACAATGCCAATTCAACCGATGGCGCTGGTATGGAGGAGCTTGCTCAGTGCATGCAGGAATGCTGGCAACAGCGAATTAGGAAAGTATGCTGCCGAGATGGCAATCTCTTTGGACCCAACGGATAGTGGTTCTTATACCCTTCTCTCCAATATATTTGCATCAAAAGGAATGTGGTTTGATGTAAAGAAGGTGAGGCAGAGAATGGACGAGACTGGAGTCCTAAAAGAACCAGGAAGAAGTTGGATAGAAGTTAATAATGAGGCTCATGTGTTTGTCGCTAGAGACCGGACTCATTATGAGGCTGATTTGATTTATTCAGTTTTGAATTATTTAATTCTTCAGACAAAAGAGATTGGTTATGTGCCAAATAATGCTGCGGTTATCATATACGATTGACTGACAATTAGTAATGGGACAATATTATACTGCAAATGCTCTCATTCTATGTAACCTTCCAGCTGTTTGATGCTGGGACATGATCAATCTTCTTGGAGTATGCACATCATATGTCTGACTTGGGTTTTCCATCGGATATGTTGAGACATGGGATCCCTCTTCGTGGTGTGAGGAGGATATTTTTCTGGAGAAGCAGATGCTAGGATATAATTTCGAATTGTCATTACTGAGGGGTGAATATTGATGATTTTAGATTTCACTAGATGCGAATTAATCCTCAGCATTGAAGTTGCAAAGATGTCTCTGAACATCTATAAAGAAACTTGAGTCACGAGGAATTGACATGATTCTAAGACTTCCAATGGCATGGTTGACTCATGAAGATTGGATAAACTAATGAGCTACGCTCTGTTTGTAGTTTAGAAGGGGGCAATTTAGTTGAAGAAGGGCAAATGACCTATTCCTACGATATAGAGAGATTAACCCACTGTCTGTGGCCACAAAATGACCAACCAGAAGTGCCCCTTTTGGTGGAGTCTCACTCTGTTAATGTAGGACGTCAACATGATGAGTTTCAGGTTGACCAACCACGAAGAATGAAAAACTTAAGAGTTAGTTTCTTGTGGAATTTATGATATCTTGATCAAACCCACCTTTACGATTTGATGAATGAATACAATAAAATTAGTTGAAGAGCAACACACAGTTTTTCATCAAGTGACAAATAAGGAAGAAACCAGAATTTGCAAGTAATTGTTCATATCTAATATTGCCAGCTCCTCTGTCAGATACTTCAACAGTTCAGCACTCACATTGGCCACACAGACAGAACAACATCTGCATTTAGGTCTTAATAATTTTTGGTGTAGAATTCTAAGTCACCTCAACCAGTCACTACAATTAGGTTTTCTCTTCCCTCCTTTTCTCAATGTAAAGATGAAGACTTTCATGCTTCTAAAACATGCTAGACAAGCAAGACAACGGAGATAATGGATCAATGTGCTTCAACTGATCCAAAGACAATTCACGATATTGCTAGTGTTTTGTAATGAGAATCTTCTTTGAGGGTTGATTCTCTAACCTCTTGAATTTTTACTTTTGACATCTTCGTCTTCAGAAATTTTGAGACATTGCAAGAACTTGGTCTAATTTCCCTTCATGATATTTGCTATATTTCATAATGTTGACATGAACATAACCGAACAATTGGCAGCCATGGAACTTTGCTCTCAAGCCTCTTAAGTTAGCTTGTTTAACTCTCTTCACATATTGCTAGAATTTATCATTCATTCATAAATAATGTTCACTCTTTGCTAGTCAACAACTTGAGCTCACTTTGTTGTTCTTCTTCTTCTTTTTGGTCAAACGCTTGCTTTGTTCATTCATGATCTTTCCAACATATGTAAATTGATTATATCAGGAACTATGTTTTTTTTTTTTTTTCTCTCTCTCCCCCCACCCCATCTAAGCTTTGCTACGACGAATCCTACGATTATAATCACTCTCCTTAAAGACTCGGAAAGTTTATCTTTATTTGCTGAAGTTTCGAGTCCAATAAAAGTCTAGGATCGGAATAAAATGAATCAAAAATATTATCAAAACACATGATTGAGGACCATTTTAGAATACTATTGATAGTGCAAGTGCGATTTTGGACAATAAGGTGCTTATAAGTTGAGGTTTATTGAGGTCAAGTACCTCCACGGCTGTTTTTAGCCCACCACATTACACGTTCTCTTCATGTGGATGATACAATATCCACAAAAAGACTGAATAAGAATCGACAATTTGTGTGGACTTTGAAACTAACAAGGCCCCTTCCTTGATTAGACAGCTCAAGTATTTTCTTATCCTTCATTTACTCAGTGTAAAAAAATCCAAAGATGGAAGACTTTCAAGTCTCCTTCCTTGAGTAGACTTCTTGAGTTGTGTCTTACCCTTCATTTACTCAATGTAGAACGTTCAAAGGTGAAGACTTTTATGCAACCCGCCACAGTACATGCTCTCTTCCCGTGGATGATACAATGCCCACAAAAAGACCGAATAAGAATCGAAAATGTATGTGGACTTTGAAACTAACTAGGCCCCTTCCTTGATTAGACAACTAAAGTACTTTCTTATGGTTCCTTTACTCAATGAAGAAAATCCAAAGATGGAAGACTTTCAAGTCTCCTTCCTTGAGTAGACTTCTCCAATTTTGTCTTACCCTTCATTTACTCAACGTAGAACATTCAAAGGTGAAGACTTTCATGCAACCCACCACAGTACATGCTCTCTTGTGGATGATACAATGCCCACAAAAAGACCAAATAGGAATCGAAAATGTACGTGGACTTTGAAACTAACTAGGTCCCTTCCTTGATTAGACAGCTAAAGTACTTTCTTATGGTTCGTTTACTCAATGTAGAAAATCCAAATATGGAAGAATTTCAAGTCTCCTTCCTTGAGTAGACTTCTCCAATTTTGTCTTACCCTTCATTTACTCAATGTAGAACATTCAAAGGTGAAGACTTTCATGCAATGATTGCCAACTCCTCTGTTGGCAACTTCGTCAGTTCTACACTCGCAATGGTCACACAGAAAAAGCAACATCTACACTTAGGTCTTATTACTTTTCTGCATGAAAGTCTAAGTTACCTCAACTAGTCACTAAATTTCTCCTCCTTTTTTCAATGTAAAGATGAAGGCTTTTCATGGTACTACAACATGCTAGACCAAGCAAGACAATGGAGCTGATGGATCAATGTGCTCCAACTAATCCGAAGACAATTCCCAATCTTAATAATTTTTCCTACTTAGAGTTTTCTTAGAGAATCGTTTTTTTAACCTCTTGTGTTTTTCTTGTTGATATCCGTGTCTTCGGCAACTTTGAGACCTTGCAAGAACTTGATTTGATTTCCCTTCATGATATTTGATATATTTTGTAACTTGACATGAATATAACCAAACAGTTGGCTACTATGTAACCTTGCTCTCAAGCCTCAAGTCAGCTTGTTTAAATCTCTTCACATATTGCTAGAAGTTATCATTCATTTGCAAGTCCCGCTTGCTCTTTGCTAGTGAACAAGTTAAGCTTACTTTATTCATTCATGATCTTTCTAACATATGCAAATTGATTATATTCGGAACTATCTTCTCTCTCTCTCTCTCTCTCATCCAAGCTTTACCACGATGGATCGTGCGACCATAATCACTTACCATCGAAACTTAGGAAGTTCTATAATTATTTGCAGAAGTTTTGAGTCCAATAAAAGTCTAGGATCGGAATAAAATGAATCAAGAATAGAATCAAAAATAGAATCAAAACCACATGACCGATGACTTAAATTAGGACCATTTTAGACTACTATTCATAGTGTGAGTGCGATTTTGGACATTCGTGCGCTTATGAGCTGAGGCTTATAGAGTTTAGGTACCTCCACAACTATTCTCAACCCACCACTTTGCACGTTCTCTTCATGTGGATGATACGAAACATACAAAGAGAGTGAATAAGAATTGAAAAAGATATAATTTCGAATTGTCATTACTGAGTGGTGAATATTGATGATTTGAGATTTCACCGGATGCAAATTAATCGTCAGCATTGAAGTTGCAAAGATGTCTCCAAACATCCAATGGCATGGTTGACTCGTGAAGATTGGGTGAACTAATGAGCCACGCTCCTTTTGTAGTTTAGAACAGGCAATTTAGTTGAAGAAGAGGGCAGATGACCTGTTCCAGAGATATAAAGAGATTAACCCACTGCCTATATCCACAAGATGACCAACCAGAAATGCCCCTTGGTGGAGACTCACTCTGTTAACGCAGGATGTCAACATGATGAGTTTCAGGTTGACCAACCACGAAGAATGAAAAACTTGAGAGTTAATTTCTTGTGGACTTTATGATATCTTCATCAAACCCACCTTTAATATTTGATGTATGAATACAATAAAATTAGTTGAAGAGCAACACACGGTTTTTCATTTAGCAACAAGTAAGGAATAAACTAGAATTCGCAAGTAATTTTTCGTATATTGTCAGCTCCTCAGTCAGCAACTTCAATAGTTCGGTACTCTCAATGGCCACATAGAGAGAACAACGTTTGTTCATAAGTCACCTCAACTAGTCACTACATTTAGCTTTTCTCTTCCCTCCTTTCAATGTAAAGATGAAGACTTTCGTGCTACAAAAACATGCTAGACAAGCAAGACAATGGAGAGGATGGATCAATGTGCCTCAACCGATCTCGAAGATAATTCATGATCTCGCTAGTTTTTTGTAATGAGAATCTTCTTCCAGAGTTGTTTCTCTAACCTCTTGATTTTTTTTTATTTTCTTTTATATCTTCATCTTTGGCAACTTTGAGACCTTGTAAGAATTTGATATGATTTGGCTTCATGATATCTGTTATATTTCATAATGTTGACATAAACACAACCGAACAATTGGCTGCCATGGAACTTTGCTCTCAAGCCTCAAGTTAGCCTGTTTAACTCTCTTCACATATCGCTAGAATTTATCATTCATTCACAAGTTATGCTTTACTCTTTGCTAATTAGAAAGTTGATCTTTCTAACATATGCGGATTAATTATGTCAGCAACTGTGCTTTTTTTACTCTCTCGCTCTTTCTCTTATTTAAGTTTTGCCACGATAGATCCTGCAACCATAATCACTAGCCTTCAAAATATAAAAAGTTTTATCTTTATTTGTAGAAGTTTCGAGTCTGGTAAAAAGTTGAGGATTTGAATAAAATGAGTCACAATTAGTATCAAAACCACATGATTGATGACTTAAATGAGGATCAATTTAGACTACTATCCATAGCGTGAGCGCAATTTTGGACAATCGCGTGCTTCTGAGCTAAGGCTTACCGAGGTTAGGTACCTCCATGGTTAATTTCAACCTACCACATTGCACAATCTCTCCTCCATAGGAATGATACGATGTGTACAAAGAGATTGAATAAGATTCAAAAAGGTATGTGGACTTTGAAACTAACTGGGCCCCTTCATTAATTAGACTGCTCAAGTATTTTATTACCCTTCGTTTACTCAATGTAGAAAATCCAAAGGTGGAAGACTTTCAAGTCTCCTTTCTTGAGTAGACTTCTCTAGTATTTTCTTACCCTTCATTTACTCAATGTGGAACATTCAAAGGTGAAGACCATTCACGATCTTGCTAGTTTTTTCTCATGATAATATTCTTTGAGAGTTGCTTCTTCAACCTCTTGCATTTTTATTATCGATATCTTAGCCTTTGGCAACTTTAAGACATTGCAAGAACTTGATTTGATTTTCCTTCATGATATATGCTATATTTCGTGACGTTGACATGAACATAACCAAATAATTGGCTATCATGGAACCTTGCTCTCAAGCCTCAAGTCAGCTTGCTTAGTTCTCCACATATTGCTAGAATTTATCATTGACTCAAAAGTTATGCTTACTCTTTGTTTATTAAAGAGTTGAGCTTGCTTCGTTCATTCATGATCTTTGTAACATATGCAAATTGATTGGATTGTTTTCCTTTGCTCTCTCTCTCTCTCTCTCTCTCTCTCTCTCTCTCTCTCTCTCTCTCTCTCTCTCTCTCTCTCTCTCTCTCTCTCTCTCTCTCTGTGATCTAGGCTCTTGCTTATGATCTCCCTGTTCCTTCTAGGGGTCTTGGCTGGCTTCACTGGGATTAAATCGCCCGGCAGGACTCTATGCAAGTGATTTTTCTTTTTTGGGCTTTGGGCTTTCAATGAGGGAGAGGGACGTGGATTTCGTTAGTCATGACGCAAGAACATGCAGAAAGTTCCATAAATCGTGGTGGCTTTCTTAAAGTTTCTCGGACACTTTGTTGCACGAATCATTTAATAATTGGGCAGTGTTTGAATCCTTCATAACGATTTCCATTGAGTTTCTTCTTGCCTACAAATCTGGATCTTCCCAAGTGTGAGAAAATTTATTCAACAAGTCCAAAACTTATTACATTTTTACCAATTGAGTCATATTTTTTTTTTCACATTTTTATTAATTAAGTTCATCTAACCAATTTTGATTGGAATTTGCTAACGTGAACACCAACCGACCTATGTGAGACGGTTGGCATTAACGTAGATAATTTTAATAATGTTATAATATTTTTGAACTTTTTAATTAATTTTATTAATTTTCTTTTTCCTTTTCTCTTTTTTTTTTTCCCTCTTTATCCTCTTGTTTTGTTTTTTTCAAATTTTGGCTGGTAATGGCCTACTGGGTAAGGGTCACGACCAGCCTCGTCCAAATCTGGGTGCGTAGCTTTGCATGTTTCCTCTTAGCAACATGAGCGATCCTCTACTCGACGAGAGAGCAGTGACGTGCGAAACAGAGATCGTTTCAAACATTGCATTGATGTCTTCACTTATGGCTCTCCTTACCAGAAGGTGGCCGCTCTGGTTGATTTGGTGAGACTCGCGTCCTCGCACGAACTGTTTCACCACCTCTTTCTCTTCACCGTTTGTTTTCTTCGATTCCCACAAGTCATTGCTTTTCCTTTAGAAAAATTTGCCCATTGAATTGATTTCTTCAGCCGCGTTGAACCGCTTGATTCTATACTTTCCCTGTTGTTCCCTGGCCGAGAATCTCCAGAATATGTGTCCCTTATTCACTTCCCAATTTCGCAAAAATTAGCGCCTCAAATCTCACCTTCCTTTGCTCGAAAATCACACTTCCCCTGATGGGAATTGGTTGAACTTTCTTGCCATATTTCGTTTGCCCCCCAAATTCGGAACGGCGAGCAGAGGATCGTTCATGTTGTGAAGAGGAAGCCAAAGCCGAAAAGCCATGCGCCCAGATCCGAGCGAGGCTGGCCAGGACCCTCAGGCAGAAGGCCATGGCAAAAAGATTATAAAAAAAAAGAAGAAGGAAAACAAATAAAAAATAAAATAAAATAACAAATAAAAATTTCAAAAATATTAAAATATTATTAAAATTTGTTCATATCAACACTAATTGTGCCATGTAGGACAGTTGGCATTCACATTAGTGAATTCTCAATTAACAAAAGGTAAAAAGATTTATAATTCAATTGACAAAATTGAAAAGTTTAGGTGAATTGATAAAAGCACAATAAATTTATGACTTTTTGGACCATTTTATCCACAATTGTGAGTTCTCTTTTTACTCCATATCTCAACCCTTTTCATCACATAGTATTTGATATTTCATAACGATTTTCATTGAATATCGTCTCGCACATGCAGTTAGCATTGTGGAAGGAAGCTTTCCTCACCATGCTCCAAGATTGAGGCGTGAGTGCTCTTTTTACTTCATATCTTGAATCTTTCCATCACATTGTCTGCTTCTAGAATGGTTCATACTTGTATAAAATCATTCATCATACATCATATTACGCTCGCTCAAAAGCACTTCAACCTTAATTAATCGAATTTTCTCTAATCATGTAATCATGTAACATGTCAAATTTCGTTTGTGTTAAACGATTAATGATACTCTATGAAATTTCATCTCCACAAGTACATGCCTAACTTCTTATTTATAGCAAGAATTAGTAACAAAATTTGGGTGCTTGCAAAAATGCACTTCCCTCCATCAACTTCATCATCTTCTCTTATCACCATTTTGTGCTTGCTATCGTGTAACCTCGCTCTCAAGCCACTGGTAAACTTGTTTAATTTTCTTCACATATTGCTAGAATCTATCATTCATTCACAAGTCATGCTTACTCTTTGCTAGTCAGCAAGTAAAGCTCGCTTTATTCTTATTTTTGGTCAAATGCTCGCTTTGTTCATTCATGATCTTTCTAATATATGCAGATTAATTATATAAGGAACTGTGTTTTTTTTTCATCTCTCTCTCTCTCTCTCTCTCTCCCTCCCTCCCTCTGATGTAAGTTTTGCCATGGCAAATCTGCGACCATCTCTCCTTAAAGACTTGGAAAGTTTTAATAGTATTTGTAGAAGTTTCGAATCCTATAAAAGTTCCGGACCGGAATAACATGATTTTCTGCTTGCTCTTGGTTATAATCTCCCTGTTCCTTCCATGGGCCTCAGCTGATAGTTGTTAGGTGATTCCTCCGAGCTTCCAATAACGGAGGAGGACATGGATTGAGTATCATGATTCCGTGAAACCGGAGTTCACATGACATCACCCAATAACATACAGAAAGTTTCATATATCATTCTGTTTTTCTTATCATCCCGCAAATAATCTTACTACACTAATCATTTAATAATTTTGGGTAGAGTGTCATCTTTCATAATGATTTTGGGTAGACAACGATGTTAGATATCACCCTCGAAAATGAATTATTTAATGAAAATTTCCTAAAAATAATTGTTTCTTTTGCTTGAAATTATTAGTTGATGTAAAACATTTTTATTATGGATAAAAATTTATATCAAAATATTTTCCTGGGTGATAAAAATATTTTTCGTTCATTTATTTTTGTAATTGCTCTAAGTTATCATTTCTTAAAATATATTTTTTGAATCATTCATTTTTCATGAAATAAATATATTCTATATTCAATCTCCTGTATTTAACTCTTATTCCAAAGCAATTTTTGCACAAAGTAGTATTTAGTGGAGCTAGCTGGAGATAAGCTTAGTTAAAGATAAGTTTAACGTGCGAAAGACAAATACAAATTCAACTAAAACACTAATACAAAAAGACAACGACAGGTGTCTCGAATGTAGTCACTTGATGGTTTTTGTGGCGGTTGGGCAAGGATAGAAACAAAAAAGAACATAATAATGTTACGGTTGACCCAAGGAAAATATTTTAATTTTAATTTTAATTTACGACCACTTGCGATTCCTAAATTATATAATTAATGCGCAATATTCACTAGATGATTCGATCCAAGCTAGAGGACGGCAATGTGATTGTGTCTTCGGAGATGGGATAATTCCCAGGCATCATTTCTGGAGATGCCGGATCTAAACGTAACTTTTAGCACCGAATTGGCTGCCAAAATGATATAAAATAGTCGCGAAATATTTTTATTATATGGTGGGTGATGCCTAAAATTAACAAATATTAAATGGTGGGTCCATGAAAGCACTTTTTCTCCATGCTAGCATGTAGAAGGGTCTGCGTTTGGCAGCCTTAAGCTGTTGGACCAGAGCTTACTTAATTCATCCTTTATCAATAAAATATGGGTCACGAGGTTTGCCATTTGTGTGCAATAGATTGAGAAAAGTGTTGCCAAAGGTCATAATTTAAGGAAAAATTGATAAAAATATACTTCGAACGAATTGATAAAAAAGAAAGCATGAAATTGAGTCGGCATGAAAAAGAAAAAAGAAATGGGAGAGAAGCTCAACGATCCCGTGAATTCACCCCAAAAAATTCAGCAATTTCGGGAGAATTTTTACACCAGCATTATATCGTACACCATTTCACTATGGTGAGGAAAGATCCTTCCCGTTCTGAACTGATTGTGAGTGAGGAGGGATTCGAACCAAATATATCGTGGCTTGTAAACCTTATAATATAACTATTTGAGCGACGGGCTCTATCTTGTAATAATTTTCTTTTTTCCTTTTTTTGGATTATTTCGTTTAGAAGCCTTTTGATAAGGTTTATTTTGTATGATACTAGTGGTGGCAAAATGGTTGGATGATGTTTATCGGATTTATTTTTTATAAAAAGAAAAAGAATAATAATGTGCTTGTCAATAGATATGTTAAAAGATATTCCAACTCAAGAAATGGAATATCCGAATCAGACAAACCAAGCCAAGCCGACAACAATGGCTGGACAGCTCATCCAGCTCGGATCGAGGAGATCCATAAAATTTGAGGGCCTCTGATGAGCCAGACCAGAGCTCCACAGGACACTTTCTTTTCGGCTATCAAGTGGTCCTTTACTTTTTCCTTCTTTCCCCCTAATATTCAGCATGAACATAGTACAAATATTTGTTATGAGAAATACCAGCTCAGATGGGAAATCTTTCTTTTAAGATTAAAACCCGATCTTGCAACAATTTACCCTTTCAAATGACCATCACATAATCTTTCGGAGGTCTATTGAATATGCATGATAAAAAAAAGTCATCTCTGAACTGATTTAATATCATCTCACGACATTTATTTGATATGACAATTATTGACTTTTATAAAGTCGTGGAATTATCTAGATACAGTGGAATTAGTTGAATGCTCGAATAAATTTGGACAACATCAACGGCGGAAGTATTTTTAACCATCACGATAAAAAGAATGGTGTTTTTTTTTTTTTTTTTTCATTCGGTTTTGTCCTAATTTCAAATTTCAGTGTTGAGAAACAATAACTATGTACATTAAAAGACAAAATCACCCAATTAATTGAAAATCAAATGGAAAGAAGGTTCATCATATGATGATTACCCACGAAGATTGTGGAAGTTAGTTTGTAAGAAGTTAAAAAGACTTTTTTTTTTCTCTCCCTTTGTTTTCTTTCTCTATCCTCTTCTTCAACCTTTAGTGGTACCCTCCTTCTCTGTCTCTCTTTGATTTTGCTTATGTTTTATTGTTATGTTGTTGCTTATTCTTCTCTATTGATTTAGATATGAGAATTCCATTTTCCATATTATTTTTAGATTCGGGAGCTTTTTTTGTCAAAAGATACAAGAGTTTGAACTCTATAATTCTAGTTATAGATTTGGGAGCTATCATCTCTCCATCTAGATCCAGGAGTTTAATTCGTGTATGAGTCATCAATCTCTAGCTTCAATGGTTTGGCTATCTTCTTATGACGATAGTATAGAAGAAATTGAACCTAGTCGGAATGTCGTTTGTATTGAGAGAAGAATTTTTGATATGTGCTCATCACTGATGACGATATGAGATCTAGTGATTGATTACCGAATAAATTTATTTTGCAGTATTTCAGGCTTTGCTCTATTTTGATTTGCTTTGCCACACGTATCATTTTGAATAAACAATACAACCCTTTTTTTTTTCATGCCGACCGAAAACAATTAAATACCGCATGCATCCACACAATCACGGGCGTATAGAATGTATCCAACCATGCATGCATATGTTCACCATCACCATCAGCATCATCATCACCATCACATCATCATCATCATCATCATCGTCATGATCAATTGGGAGGTGGGACCGGGGGAGGGGACTGACGTGATACAGGAAGAGCCACGTAGGGCCACGGGATTGGCCCCTTCTTCCGCGGTCTCTCCTGCAATCGGAGACAATTACTGCCCACCCACCCACGTGGCCGGTCGCCATCGCTTTAATAATTGCCTCCCGCTAAAGACACGGGTCGTCCCCCCCTTCCGTCTTCGGTCACCCACCACCACCACCCCGCTCACGACGAAAATGGGGTCAGCCGCTCCCCCACCCGGCCCCATCCTCTGCATCGCCTCCCCACCGTATCACCGTACATTCGCATGTCCACAAGAGTCTCCATGCACCCGCTCAGATATACGAATTTCTTTCTCGTATTTTATACCATATAAGAAGAAAGAAAAGAAGGTCTAAGATCTTTAGTTCGAAATCGGGAAGCCTATGTACACCTCTCCAGATTAATAGTTTGATGGATCGGTACATACGACTCATTTTAGTTTAAAAAAAATCATTTTTTCTATGCATTTAAATAGGTGAGGATACTGTACATAGATGATGTGCCAATCGTGAGTATCAAAACACATATTTAATGTTTATAATGAAAGGTCGATCGAGCTATATTCTTATAATTCGATTGATTTTTTTCAGATGAATTTTCATTCTCTATAATAATTGTCACCACTTTACTTGAAACAAAAAAAAAAAAATCAAATAATTCTTCTATTAGATGATATATTTCGGTCAGATCTACATCGTATTATTTTGTCTTGCACGCACATATTTTAAGTGTAAAGTGCGAGATTATATTCCAGATGGATCGAACAGTGCATTTGCATCACGTGCAAAATCATGGTGATGTCGACGGCTGTCGTCTAATGCGTGCATCACTTGTTGTGTTGCTTGCCGTAGGAGATGGCTGCTCATCCGGAAGACCATCTAGAGTCTTCTTGTAATAATTGGCAGGTCAATGATTGAGCTGTTTTCACTTTGTTAGTTGGAATAAAAAAAAAAAACAGTTTTGACAATTTTCAATCACCCCCGGTTAAATTCACAGATTTTACTGAACAGTAATTGTTTAGATTTCTTCTAAAATAACAACAGTTTTTCGGTGAAACTTCGAGAATACTTGAGAATCTCTTGTGTTGACCTACCCACTTTACTAATTTCCTACGTCATTGTAATATAGATTTTAGAGATAATTTTACTGCTCATTCAAAACTGTTCAAGATTAAAGATAAATGTATTATAAGATGCAAAAAGATTCATATTGGTCTCAGTTATGATTTCCCATCACAAATTAAGCTTTTTCAATAGGTATTTTAAACATGGTTAGGAAATCTTTGTTAGTAATTCGCAAGATAAATATAAAAAATATGTAAACCTTTTACTCTAAGGACAATTTTCACAATAACTTTTCAAACATATTAAAGAAAAATGTGTCTAGTAAAGAGATAATTTAATTTTCAAAGTTATTTAAGTTTTTCCTTTTTATTAAACTCTTGAAAATTTTCTGGCGAAATCGTTCCAAGATAAAAGATTATGCCCTTTTTTTAATTATTATTTTGGGACGTAATTTTCTCATAAAAATAGTAAGCTCCAAAAAAATTTTAAAATGGGATTTTCACACGGGTTAGCGCCCGCCTCCATTTTCAGGACCGTTAACGGAACAACAGACACTTCGAAATGCACCACCTACGATGATCACTTGGTCTACGGTGATCTCGATGTACGCCCGCCATGGGTGTTGCGATGATGCGCTCTTGAGCTTTGTGGAGTTTCAGAGAAGCTCCGTCGAGAGGCCGAATGAGTATATTTTGGCCAGTCTGGTCCGGGGTTGTGCGCAGTCGGGTGGCCTTGATGAAGGAGCTCAGGTGCATGGTTTGGTTGTTAAGGCCGGTCTCGGGTCAGGATGTCTATGTTGGCACTTCTCTGGTTTTTCTGTATGCGAATAATGGTGGGATAGATGGGGCGAGATCGGTTTTGATGGTTTATTGGATAAGACTGATGTTACTTGGACTGCGATCATAAGCGGGCATGTGAAATGTGGGAGAAGTGAATTGTCTCTGCAGTTGTTTAGCCAGATGATAGATGCTGGCCTTCTTCCTGACAAATACGTGATTTCCAGCGTTTTAAGTGCTTGCTCAGCACTTGAGTTTGTTGAAGGTGGCAAGCAAATTCATGCTCATATACTGAGGCGAGAAGCAGAGATGGACATTTCAGTGGTTAATGTGCTGATCGATTGTTATACAAAATCTGGCATGGCACGAACAGCTGGGAGGCTATTCGACCATATGGAAGTTCAAAATATGATCTCTTGGACCACGATGATTTCTGGGTACATGCAGAACTTGTATGATAAGGAAGCATTGAAGCTTTTCGCAGAGATGACTGGATTGGGTTGGAATCCTGATGCATTTGCTTGCACCAGTGTTCTCACATCATGTGGCTCGCTCGAGGCCTTAATGCAGGGAAAGCAAGTTCATGCTTACACGATCAAGGCCAATTTAGAGTTTGATGATTTCGTCAAAAATGGCTTGATAGATATGTATGCAAAATGCGATGCCCTAGAGGATGTTAGGAAAATTTTCAATGTTATGGATGGGAAAACTGTTGTCTCCTATGATACAATGATCGAAGGCTACACAAGATTAGAGAAACCGGAGGAAGCATTGGATCTCTTCCATAGTATGAGGCTCGCATCATTCTCCCCAAGTCCATTGACATTCATCAGCATCCTTGGATTATCAACTGCTTTGTTTGCCTTGGAATTGAGCAAGCAAGTTCATGGCCTCTTAAGTAAATCTGTGATGCAAGCCTAGGGGAGGCTTTCTCAAACAATAGGATCGGGAGAGTGACTTGCACATGGAAACAGGACAAACAGGAATTTCAGCACTGCGCGAGATAGGAGAACAGTCGTATCTTTGTCGATACAGATTGGATCGACCTGATTCCAAAGCCAAATGAACAAAGACTTCTGGATCTACAATTTATATGTTTTAGGTTTTCTGAAATAAGCACTGTGGGATAGTCGAAATTGGGTTGGAAGTATCGAACAGAATAAGAAAAGATAGAAACTTCGTTGGTTGCTCTTCTAGGCCTCCAAGGAAGTTGAGGGGGGGCACCGATTCTTCTAGATCGATGACTACAACTCTTCAAGGATGCAGATTTCGAAAGCTCCGACTCTTCAATGACGGAGTGAAAACTCTTCTATAGGTTTTCAAGTATGAACTCTACAAGGTTCATGATACTCGCTTCAAGCAAAGCTTTTCATTCATCAAAAGTCATCTGTCTTCTACAAGGGATTGGATGGCTTATATCATCAAAAAAATAAAAACAGAGCATAGAATTGAAAGCATTAAAGAGCCTAGAAACTAGAAAAATAATAAAGAGCTTAGGAACTAGAAACTAGTAAAAGCATAACGTCTTCATGGCTTCAATGTGTCTTCTTTCAAACTTCTGGAATGGACTCAATATATCATTATAGCTTCTCGGTTTTGTCGAGCTTGAATGCGGGCCGATCTTCTTGGTCAAGAGAGCCGGTCTTCAATGTGGGCTGCATCATCCTCCCCATCTTCAAAAGAATTCATCCTCGAATTCTTGCCATCATCATCGAAGAATCTCCCACCCCTCCCCATCTTCAAAAGAATTAATCCTCGAATTCTTGCCATCATCATCGAAGAATCTCCCACCCTATTAGGTGCCAACGTAATCTTCTTGCCTCCAAATTCAAAAGAATATGTATTTCGATAACCATCATGCATAGTCCTTCTATGGAATTGCCATGGTTGACCAAGAATAATGTGACTAGCATCCATCGGTAGAACATCACACCATATCTTGTCATTATAATCAGAACCAATGGACAAATTAACAAGGTATCGTTTTGAAACAGTTACCTCAGCACCTATCTTCAACCACAACATTTTATAAGGCGTAGGGTGCGTTTTTAATTCCAACTTCAGCTTGTTTGCCGATACTTCAGAAATTTTATTCTCACAACAACCAGAGTCAATAATTAATTGACACACCTTTCCCATGATTGTGCAAGCAGAATGGAAAATATTAGTACGCAGCCACCTATCTCCAGTGTCATCTCGAGGAGTAAGAAAAATTTTCCTCACCATAAGAAGTTCGCCAGTGTCAGCGTGCACTATTTGTTCATCATCCGCAGCTTCTTCATCATTGTTCAACTCCTTTTCAAGTGGATCCTCAGCACTCTCATCAGAATCATTATCCACTTCTAGCACGATGACCCAACTCCCCACAAGAATAGCAACGTATTTCGGATGTAGCAGGTTGCTTCGAAACATGAGGTTGAGTAGAAGGCTTACTAGCAGATTGCTGTCTCCGAGAATGAGAGCGCTCCATTTTGAGTGCTCGTTGGTGTGCATCTCCTAAGTCCCAAATGTTGAGGACTTCCAAGGCGTCTTGAATGTAAAATTGAAGACCGTTCAAGTATTTGTTCACAAGCACATTCTCTGGGTCCTGGATATTGTTACGAATCACCAACTCATTGAATTCATTGGTGTATTGGTCCACCGTTCGCGTACCTTGTTTTAGATTTTGGTACCGTTGGTAGAGCTCTCTCTTATATCCTTTGGGGAGAAAATATTTTTGAATCTTGCCCTCCATCTTTCTCCACGAAGTGACTGGTGCTTTGCCAATGGCTTGGCGAGTTTGTTTTTCACGTCTCCACCAAGCAATCGTCTTGCCTCGGAATCGCATAGCAATGATCCCAATGCGACGATTCTCCGGAACATTTCGATGCTCAAACACCTCATTCACAAGTGTTAGCCAATCAACAATTTCATGAGGAGACTCATTACTTGTAAATTCTGGAACATCTTTCTTGATTTCCTTTTCCCAATCTGGTTCACGAATATGTTGTAAACAATGTCGAACATGCCTCCGACCATGAATAGATTGAACACTCTCCGAAGAGGAAGAGTCACCATGGGAATCTTTAGTCCTGGAACGGGGTGGAGAATTATTTGCTTCAGCCCTCAATCGCTGAACTTCTTGCGTTAATTCGTCAATTTGTTGTTGCATATTCTCAGCGAGTGTGTGCAATTCATTGAGGGGAACGATTCTGCCGCCACGACGCCTAGCTTGTCTTGGAGGCATTGTCCTCTCCTCCAAAGCTCTGATACCAAATGATGCAAGCCTAGGGAGGCTTTCTCAAACAATAGGATCGGGAGAGTGACTTGCACACGGAAACAGGACAAACAGGAATTTCAGCACTGCGCGAGCTTAGGAGAACAGTCGTATCTTTGTCGATACAGATTGGATCGACCTGATTCCAAAGCCAAATGAACAAAGACTTCTGGATCTACAATTTATCTGTTTTGGGTTTTCTGAAATAAGCACTGTGGGATAGTCGAAATTGGGTTGGAAGTATCGAACAGAATAGGAAAAGATAGAAACTTCGTTGGTTGCTCTTCTATGCCTCCAAGGAAGTTGAGGGGGGCACCGATTCTTCTAGATTGATGACTGCAACTCTTCAAGGATGCAGATTTCGAAAGCTCCGACTCTTCAAGGACGGAGTGAAAACTCTTCTAGGTTTTCAAGGTATGAACTCTACAAGGTTCATGATACTTGCTTCAAGCAAAGCTTTTCATTCATCAAAAGTCGTCTGTCTTCTACAAGGGATTGGATGGCTTATATCATCAAAGAAATAAAAACAGAGCATAGAAACTTGAAAGCATTAAAGAGCCTAGAAACTAGAAAAATAATAAAGAGCTTAGGAACTAGAAACTAGTAAAAGCATAACGTCTTCATGGCTCCCAAGGTGTCTTCTTTCAAACTTCTGGAATGGACTCAATATATCATTATAGCTTCTCGGTTTTGTCAAGCTTGAATGCGGGCCGATCTTCTTGGTCGAGAGAGCCGGTCTTCAATGTGGGCTGCATCAATCTGGAATTTCTATGGACTTGTTTGCAGGAAGTTCACTGATCGATGTTTATTCCAAGTCTTTATTAGTTCGAGACACGAGGCTAGTATTTGAAGAGATGAACGATAGAGATATCGTAGTTTGGAATGCAATGTTCTTTGGATATAGTCAGCAAATGGAAAATGAGGAGATCTTCAAATTGTTCTTAGAGTTACAGTTATCGGAACAATGACCCAACGAATTCACGTTTGCTTCCCTTATCACAGCATCGAGCAATTTAGCAAGTCTCCAACATGGTCAACAGTTCCATAGCCAGATTATAAAGCGCGGTTTGGATTTTGACCCATTTGTCACGAATGCCCTTGTGGATATGTATGGTAAATGCGGAAGTATTCAGGAGGCCAGGAAAGCATTTGACCTCGCTAGTTGTGAAGATGTTGCATGCTGGAACTCCATGATCACAACATATGCACAACATGGAGAAGCACAGGCTGCTCTCCAGATATTTGAGGAAATGATAATCGCAGGAGTGAAACCAAATTACATCACATATGTGGGCATCCTCTCTGCATGCGGCCATGCGGGGCTTGTGGAAGATGGATTGCGTCATTATAACTCGATGTGTGGGCTTGGAATTGAACCGGGGACCGAACATTATGCTTGCATGGTCTCCCTTTTTGGCCAAGCTGGTAGACTAAAGGATGCCGTGGATTTCATCGAGACAATGCCAATTGAACCGATGGCACTGGTATGGAGGAGCTTGCTCAGTGCATGCAGGAATGCTGGTGACAGCGAATTAGGAAAGTATGCTGCCGAGATGGCAATTTCTTTGGACCCGACGGATAGTGGATCTTATACCCTTCTCTCGAATATATTTGCATCAAAAGGAATGTGGTTTGATGTCAAGAAGGTGAGGCAGAGAATGGACGAGACTGGAGTCCTAAAAGAACCAGGAAAAAGTTGGATAGAAGTTAATAATGAGGCTCATGTGTTTGTTGCTAGAGACTGGACTCATTATGAGGCTGATTTGATTTATTCAGTTTTGCACTATTTAATTCTTCAGATAAAAGAGATCGGTTATGTGCCAAACGATGCTGCTGTTATCATAGACGATTGACTGACAATTAGTAATGGGACAATATTATACTGCAAATGCTCACATTCTTTGTAACCTTCCAGCTGTATGATGCTGGGACATGATCGGTCTTCTTGAAGTATGCACATCATCTGTCTGACTTGGGTTTTCCATCGGATATGTTGAGGCTCTCTCCGTGGTGTGAGGAGGATATTTCTCTGGAGAAGCAGCTGCTGGGATATAATTTCGAATCGTCATTACTTAGTGGTGAATATTGAATATTTTACATTCCATGGGATGCGAATTAATCCTCAGCATTGAAGTTGCAAAGATGTCTCCAATCATCTATAAAGAGACTTGAGTCATGAGGAATTGACACGACTCTATGACTTCCAATGGCATGGTTGACTCGTGAAGATTGGATGAACTAATGAGTTACGCTCTGTTTGTAGTTTAGAAGGGGGCAATATAGTTGAAGAAGAAGGCAAATGACCTGTTCCTGAGATACAGAGAGATTAACCCACTGCCTGTAGCCACGAGATGACCAACCAGAAATGCTCCTTGGTGGAGACTCACTCCGTTAATGCAGGACGGCAACATGATGAGTTTCAAGTTGACCAACCACGAAGAATGAAAAACTTGAGTCAGTTTCTTGTGGAATTTATGATACCTTGATCAAATTCACCTTTACTATTTGATGTCTGAATGCAATAAAATTAGTTGAAGAGCAACACAGTTTTTCATCGAGTGACAACAGTTTTTCATCTAGTGACAAATAAGGAGGAAACCGGAATTTGCAAGTAATTTTTCATATCTGATATTGCCAGCTCCTCCGTCAGCAACTTCAACGGTTCAGTGCTTACACTGGCCACCCAGAGAGAACAACATCTGCATTTAGATCTTAATACTTTTCTGTACGGAAGTCTAAGTCACCTCAACTGGTCACTGCATTTAGCTCTACTCTTCCCTCCTTTTTTCAATGTAAAAGATGAAGACTTTCATGCTTCTCAAACATGCTAGACAAGCAATACAATGGAGACGATGGATCAATGTGCTTCAACTGATCCAAAGACAATTCAGGATCTTGCTAGGTTTTTTTAATGAGAATTTTCTTCGAGAGTTGATTCTCTAACCTCTTGAATTTTTACTTTTGACATCTTCATCTTTGACAACTTCGAGACATTGCAAGAACTTGATTTGATTTCCCTTCATGATATCTGCTATATTCCGTAACGTTGACATGAACATAACCGAAAAATTGGCTGCCATGAAACTTTGCTCTCAAGCCTCAAGTCAGCTTGTTTCACTTTCTTCACATATTGCTAGAATTTATCATTCATAAGTCATGTTCACTCCTTGCTAGTCAGCAAGTTGAGCTTGCTTTGTTCTTTTTATTTTTTTATCTGGTCGAATGCTTGGTTTGTTCATTCATGATTTAACATATGCAAATTGATTATATTAGGAACTGTGTTTTTTTTTTTTTAGCTCTCTCTCTCTCTCTCTCATCTAAGCTTTACTACAACGGATCTTGTGACCATAATCACTCTCCTTAAAGACTTGGAAAGTTTTATCTTTATTTGCTAATGCTTCAAGTCCGATAATAATCTAGGACTGAAATACAATGAATAAAAAATATTATCAAAACCACATGATTGTGGACCATTTTAGAATACTATTGGTCGTGGAAGTGCAATTTTGGACAATCAGGTGCTTATAAGCTGAGGCTTACCAAGGTTAGGTACCTCCATGGCTGTTTTTAAACCATCACATTATACTCTATCTTCATGTGGATGATATGATATCCACAAAAAGAAAGAATTAAGAATCGAAAATGTACGTGGACTTTGAAACTAACAAGGCCCCTTTCTTGATTAGACCGCTCAAGTATTTTCTTACCCTTTGTTTACTCAATGTAGAAAATCCAAAGATGGAAGACTTTCAATTCTCCTTCCTTGTGTAGACTTCTCCACTTTCATCTTGCCTTTGATTTACTCAATGTAGAAGGTTCAAAGGTGAAGTTTAGCCGTAGGGAAACCTGTAGCTGGATTGAGACTCTTGTGCACCCACCACATTACACGCTCTCTTCATGTGGATGATACGAGATCCACAAAAAGACTGAATAAGAATCGAAAATGTATGTGGACTTTAAACTAACAAGGCCCCTTCCTTGATTAGATAGCTCAAGTATTTTCTCACCAATCATTTACTCAATGTAGAAAATCCAAAGATGGAAGACTTTCGAGTCTCCTTCCTTGTGTAGACCTCTTTAGTTCCATCTTACCTTTGATTTACTCAATGTAGAACGTTCAAAGGTGAAGACTTTCGTGCAACCCACCACATTACACGCTCTCTTCATGTGGATGGTATGATGCCCACAAAACGGTTGAATAAGAATCATGTGGACTTTGAAAGTAACAATGCCCCTTCCTTGATTAGACAGCTCAAGTATTTTCTTACCCTACATTTACTCAATGTAGAAAATCCAAAGATGGAAGACTTTCAAGTCTCCTTCCTTCTGTAGACTTCTCTAGTTTCGTCTTATCTTTGATTTACTCAATGTAGAACGTTCAAAGGTGAAGACTTTTGTGCAACCCACCACATTACACGCTCTCTTCTTATGGATGATATGATGCCCACAAAACGACTGAATAAAAATCATGTGGACTTTAAAACTATCAAGGCCCCTCCCTTGATTAGACAGCTCAAGTATTTTCTCACCATTCGTTTACTCAATGTAGAAAATCCAAAGATGGAAGACTTTCAAGTCTCCTTCCTTCTGTAGACTTCTCTGGTTTCGTCTTACCTTTGATTTACTCAATGTAGAACGTTCAAAGGTGAAGACTTTCGTGCAACCCACCACATTACACGCTCTCTTCATGTGGATGATATGATGCCCACAAAACGACTGAATAAAAATCATGTGGACTTTAAAACTAACAAGGCCCCTTCCTTGATTAGACAGCTCAAGTATTTTCTTACCCTTCATTTACTCAATGTAGAAAATCCAAAGATGGAAGACTTTCAAGTCTCCTTCCTTGAGTAGACTTATCTAGTTTCATCCTACCTGCATTTACTCAATGTAGAACGTTTAGAGGTGAGGGCTTTCATGCAATTTGCCAACTCCCCGTTTGCAACTTTGAACTTCTATATTGGCAATGGCCACACAGAGAGAGCAATATCTACACTTAGGTCTTATCACTTTTCTGTACGAAAGTCTAACTTACCTCAACTAGTCACTAAATTTCTCCCCTTTCTTTTTTCAATGTAAAGGTGAAGGCTTTTCATGGTACTAAAACATGCTAGACCAAGTAAGACAATGAAGCCGATGGATCAATGTGCTTCAACTGCTCCAAAGACAATTCCCAATCTTTATGGTTTTTCCTACTTAGAATCTTCTTAGAGAGTTGTTTTTTTAACCTCTTGCGTTTTTCTTGTCGATATCTTTTGTCTTCGGCAGCTTTGAGACCTTGCAAGAACTTGATTTGATTTCCCTTCATGATATGTGATATATTTTGTAACGTTGACATGGATATAACCAAACAATTGGCTACCATGTAACCTTGCTCTCAAGCCTCAAGTCAGCTTTTTTAACTCTCTTCACATATTGCTAGAAGTTATCATTCATTTGCAAGTCCTACTTACTCCTTGCTAGTCAACAAGTTGAGCTCACTTTGTTAATTCATGATCTTTCTAACATATGCAGATTGATTATATCAGGAACTGTTTCTCTCTCTCTCTCTCTCTCTCTCTCTCTGATCTAGGCTTTGCCATGATGGATCCTACGACCATAATCACTTACCATCCAAACTTAGGAAGTTTTATCCTTATTTATAGAAGTTTTGAGTCCGATAAAAGTTGAGGACCAGCATAAAATGAATAAAAATTGAACCAAAACCACATGACTGATGACATAAATGGGGAACATTTTAGACTACTCAATTTCGTTTACCTCCCAAATTCGGAACGGCTGAATAGAGGATTGTTCATGTCTCGATGAGGAAGCCGAAAACCCACGTGCCCAGATCTGGGCGAGGTTGGTCCCAACCCTCACCC
Source organism: Eucalyptus grandis (assembly GCF_016545825.1). Lineage (NCBI taxonomy): Eukaryota > Viridiplantae > Streptophyta > Magnoliopsida > Myrtales > Myrtaceae > Eucalyptus > Eucalyptus grandis. The sequence continues at coordinate 3,329,926 of NC_052619.1, read as the reverse complement.
TGAAGGTCATCGCAGCCGCGGGCAGGGGCAGTGCCCCTCGCCGGCCACCAAAAAAATGAAAAGAAAGGAAAAAAAAAACAGAAAAAGAATACGAAATAAAAAATAACAACAGACAGGGTTCATGTCAGTGAATTCTCACCAAAATTAGTTAAATGGACTTAATTGGTAAAATATGAAAATGTTTAAGATTAATTGACAAAATTGAAAGGTTTAGGACTAAATTGGCAAAAGTGCAATATATTTAGAATTTTGTGGATAATTTCCCTATGATTGTGAGTCTTCTTTTTACTCCATATCTTGACCCTTTTCATCACATAGTATTTGATCTTTCATATTGATTTTCATTGAATATTATTGTCTTGCATATGCAGCACGGCCAAGCCATTCTCCTCACGCACCTTGGCGTGAGTCCTTTAACTCCATATCTCGAATATTACCATCACGTTGTCTACCTCTAGAATAGTTTATACATTTGCGAATCACTCATCATACATCTTATTAAGCTTGCTTAAAAGTACTACAACCTTAATTCGTCAAATATTCTCTAGTCATGTCCGATTTCACTTATGCATCGAACGATCAATGATATTTCATGAAATTTCATCTTCACAAACATAGTATGTACATATGCATAATTTCTTATTTATAGCAAGAATTAATAACATAATCGTGGTGCTTTGTGCCGACATTGTTTGTGTACCTATTTGCGTAGCATGGTCGCAACAACTTGGTCATAAGGTTTTCTACGGTTAAATATGTGACGAAAAAATCATGGTAATTTCATCATTATGTCAATAATTTCTCTCTACTATTCAAATTAATTACAAAATAAACCAATGTGTATCCCATGATTAATATTTGTCTGTATCCCATTACTAACAGTCTCAAACTGAGGAGGGGGTGTGATAATGAGCTTTTAAAAATATAGTCTCGCATTCTCATTAGAAAAAGAAAAAGAAAAAAATGGACAGTCTCGCATCATCTACTTAACCGAGAATTAATTTCATTTCTTTTAGCGAGACTCATTCCTTCATTTCCCTCTATTTTAGCCTAGGTTGCAGCATGTCCACCGCCACCGCGTTGATCAGACAGCATGTTGGTTGTTCTAGATGCCACCAAGCAAAGAATTTGGCGTCTCTCGTGATCGTGATATATATGTAATATGTAATAATACTCTTGGTATGTATTTGGTGTAGCAAAATTATTTCAGTTCCGTGTATTCACATCATCTTCAAGACATTCTCATGTGCAGACTTGTCTTTTGATGATAGTGAAATATAAAGAAATAAATTTCACAGTTCACTCTTAGATAATGTTCACCCGAGTCGAGACATCTCATCATCGCCTTGCGCCTCAGGAAGTGGGGCAATTTCATTGGTTCACTCGAGGAGCCTCCTATCTCAAAAGGTATTTGGTGGCATAATTATTTAAAAGGCCATAAATATATTATACAACGGTCAATTCATTTTTGAACTTTTTTATTTTGTCAATTAAATTATAAACTTTATGAGAATTTGTCAATGTAAACTTTCGGCCAATTTTGGCCGTATATTGCTGACGTTGCGGTCAAGTCAGTATCGTTGTTCTTTGTAGCACAATTGATGTTGACATAAACAAATTTTGAAGAAATTTATATCTTTTCCTTTTTATTTTTATTTCTCTCTTTTTTTTTTCCTTCATCGGATTACCAGAAGGAAAAATAATACATTTTCCCCAAAAATTGTTTATGCCAGTGCCGGTTGTGCCATGTAGGATGACGATGTTGATTGAATTGCCACGTCAACGGTTTCCAACAAAAATTGACCAGAAGATTTACCTTGGTTTATGATTAACTTGGTAAAATTAAAAAGCTTAAGAAAGTGTTGATTGCATATAATAGCATTACGATTTGTTGGACAATTTTCCATTATATAGTTGCAACAAGCGGGTTACTTAGCACAATAAGAATGACATAACTCTTTAAGAGACCCAAGTACCTAAAATTGGCCACACAAACAAGAGGGTGAACGAACAAGGCCTTCTAGCTAAAAGAAGACTGCCAATAGTGCAACTTTGATATTAGCTAGTTGTTGGGGGCAAAGCACGAATTTTAGATCGAAAAAGGTCTATAGACAAGTCATACGTGGTCCATATTCCTGAATGAGGGCTATTCTAGAAATTGAGCACTGCCCCAGTCCATACTCCATTCTAAGAATTGGGGCCACTTTACTCGACTTTTTGTTTGCAGAGCTTCGGCAAACACCTACCTAATTTATCCTTTACAAGCAAATGTACATGATATTTATGCCCGAATCAGGCTGATTTCGGTTTTCAAGTTCTTGATGGCTCCTGGATTTTATTAGCATTTTCGACACGGTTGTTAGCGGTTTTTCGTCGTCCGCACACACGGCCACAAAATGGCGCACCGAAGCCGCTGGCATGGCACTGACACATAATTGTAAATGCTTTAGTTGGAGAGAGAGAGAGAGAGAAGAGAATATATTTTGGAGAGACAGTGATTAAAGAAAAGTCTACAGCAAAAGGAGAAGAAATAGTAAAAAAGAAATACATAAAATCCTTTAATTTTTAGATGCATTCGTTTCACGAAATATCGCTAATTTGAAATATTTTTAAAAATAACTCACTTCCATCACTTGCAAAAATGAATTAATGAAAGAAACATATATCATTAATAAAACGTTTAGGCATAGATTATTATTGATTGCAAAAATATATTCCATTAACTAGTTATTCTAACCAACACAAATAATTACTTTTAGAAAAAAATGTTTGCGAATCATTGATTTTTTATAGAAAAAAATCAATTACTGCCCCCAAACCAACTCCCCGGGGGGCCGCCCGCAGTCACGATGAAAATGGGGTCACCTGGTCCCTCGCCTCCCACCCGACCCGATCCTCTATATCATCTTCCCACCGTATCACCGTGCACTCTCACGTTAACACAATCTCCATGCACTCGCTTCTTAATTTTTAATAATTAGATTATGAATTATTCCTTTTTCATATTTCATACTATATAAAAAGAAATAAAAGAAGGTTAAAGATCTTTAATTTGAAATTACGGAGCCAGTGGAACTAATTATTTAATTCTTCAATTTTTTTTAATGTATACCTCTCTAGATCCATATTTTAATGGATCGGTATTTACGGCTCATTTTAATTTTAAAAAAAATATTTTTTTTCTACGCATTTAGATAGGTGAGGATATTATATATAGATTATGTGCCAATCATGAGTGATCAAAACACATATCTAATGTTTGTAATGAAAAGATGATCGAGACACATCCTTATAATTTGAATATTTTTTTTTAAAATAAATTTTCATTCTCTATGATAAATGTCACCACTTTACTTGAAACAAAAAAAAAAATATTGTTTTTGTTAGACGAGATATTCCATTCAGATCTACATCGTATAATTTGGTCATATATATATATATATATATATATATATATATATATATATATATATAGCGTGAGGTTGTAATCCAGATGGATCGAACCGTCCATTTGGTTTAAAACCAAATTTATGGTGATGTTGACGGATGCCGCCTAATGCCTCCGTCACTTGCTGTGTTGCCTGCCGTAGGGGATCGCTGCTCATCTGCAAGACCATCTGGAGACTTCTTCTTCTAATAATTGAGCTTGTTTTTACTTCATCGTTTGGGAAAAAAAAAAAAATTTGGTTTTGACAATTTTCAATAACCCCCATTAAGTTCACAGGTTTTACTCAAATAATAATTCTCTAGATTTTTCTTAAGATGGCGATGCCTTTTTCATCAAAACTTCAAGAATATCTAACAATATATTGTGTTGATCTACTAACTTTATTAATTCTTACACCATATTGTCCCGTTACTAATTGGAAAATGAAGAGACCTTCAATTTATTCTTAAGAGTTACAGTTATCGGAACAACGACCCAACGAATTCACGTTTGCTTCCCTTATCACAGCAGCAAGAAATTTAGCATGTCTCCAACATGGTCAACAGTTCCATAGCCAGATTATAAAGCGCGGCTTGGATTTTGACCCATTTGTCACGAATGCTCTTGTGGATATGTATGCTAAATGTGGAAGTAATCAGAGGCCAGGAAAGCATTTGACCTCGCTATCTGTGAAGATGTTGTATGTTGGAACTCCATGATCATAACATATGCACAACATGGTGAATCACAGGCTGCTCTCTGGATATTTGAGGAAATGATAATCGCAGGATTGAAACCGAATTACATCACCTATGTGGGCGTCCTCTCTCCATGCATCCATGCGGGGCTTGTGGAAGATGGATTGTGTCATCATAACTCGATGCGTGCGCTTGGAATTGAACGGGACCGAGCATTGTGCTTGCATGGTCTCCCTTTTTGGCCGAGCTGGTAGACTAAAGGATGCTGTGGATTTCATTGAGACAATGCCGATTCAACCGATGGTGCTGGCATGGAGGAGCTCGCTCAGTGCATGCATGAATGCTGGCGATGGCATCTTCGGCAACTTTGAGAACTTGCAAGAAATTGATCTAATTTCCCTTCATGATATCTACTATATTTCGTAACACCGACATAAACATAACCAATCAAGTGGTTGCCATGTAACCTCGCTCTCAAGCCTCAAGTCAGCATGTTTAACTCTCTTCACGTATTGCTAGAATTTATCATTCATTTACAAGTCATCCTTACTCTTTGCTAGTCAGCATTATGTTTGCTTTGTTCATTCATGATCTTTCTAACGTAAGTAGATTGTATTTTTATTTTTATTTTTACTGTCTCACTCTCTCTTTGATCCAGGCTTTGCCACGACAAATCCTGCGACCTTAATCATTTGCCTTAAAAACATAGAAAGTTTTGTCTTTTTTTGTAGAAGTTTCGAGTCCAATAGAAAGTCAAGGATCGGAATAAAATGAATCACAATTAGTATCAAAATCACATGATTGATGACTTAAATGAGGACCATTTTAGACTACTATTTGTAGTGGGAGTGCGATTTTGGACAATCGCGTGCTTATGAGATAAGGGTTACTGAGGAAAGATACCTCCACAGCTATTTTCAACCCACCACTTTGCACGCTCTCTTCAAGTGGATGATATGATGCGCACAAAAAGATTGAATAAGAATCGAAATTGTACGTGGACTTTGAAACTAACAAGGCCCGTGGACTTTGAAACTAACAAGGCCCCTTCATTGATTTGACTGCTCAAGTGTTTTCTTACCCTTTGTTTACTCAATGTAGAAAATCCAAAGATGGAAGACTTTTAAGTCTTCTTCCTTGAGTAGACTTCCAGTTTTTTCTTACCCTTCATTTACTCAATGCGGAACATTCAAAGTCAACACAATTCATGACCTTGCCAGTTTCTTCTAATAATAATCTTCTTCGAGGGTTGTTTCTTTAACCTCTTGGATTTTTCTTTCTTATATCTTCATTTTGGTAACTTTGAGACCTTGCAAGAACTTGATTTGATTTCCCTTCATGTCTAAAAGGGTCTCTAAAATCTAAAGTGTGAACACTTCTTTGATTAGACTTTTTTAATTTTTTCTGACCTTTCATTTACTCTACGTAGAAAATCAAAAGATGAAGACTAGCGAGATTTTTCTGACCACGTCACTTACTCAAGGTAGGAAATTCAAAGATGGAGTCCTTCATGCGAGTAATTAATTGAGTTTTATTTGCACGTCGGAGGTTATATATACACACCCACCCACCCGCCCACAGGTAGATAGACAGCAAAAATGCATTTCCCTTCGTCAACATCATCATCGTCTTCTCTATTCACCATTTTCTGCTTGCTCTTGCTTATAATCTCCTTGTTTCTTCCGGGGGCCTCGGCCCGAATAAATGCAATAGTAGGCAAGTGATTTTTCTTTTGGGTGCTTTGAGTTTTCAGTAAGGGTGAGGGACATGATTTGAAGATCGTGATTCCATGAAACTGTAGTCGACATGACATGGCACGGGAACATAGAGAAAGTTTTATACATCATGCTGTTATCATTGAATACTTTTGGGCAGTGTCTAATCTTTCATAGGATTTTCATTGACTATCTTCTTTGCATATGCAGCAAGGGGTGTGTATGGAAGCCCTCATAAACAAGCCGGACATGGGTGTGAGTCCTCTTATTAGTCCATATCCTGAACCTTTCCATCATGTTGTTTGCCTCTAGAAGGGTTTATACATCTATGAATCATTCATCATACATCATATTACACTCACTTGAAAGCATTACAACCATAATTCAATGGATATTCTCTAATCATATAATCAAGTAACATGTCAAATTTCGCTTGCGTGTCAAACGATTAATGATACTCCATGAAATTTCATTTCCACAAATGCCGTATGTGCATATCATTAGTAACAAAAGCTTGGTACTCTATGCCAATACTGTTCATGTACTTATTTGCGTAGCATGGTTGCAAAAACTTGGTCAATAAGGTTTTTTATAGTTAAATATGTGGGAAAAAATCATGGTAATTTCATCATTTTGTCAATAATTTCTCTGTACTGTTCAAACTAGTTACAAAATAAACAAATGTGTATCCCATGATTAATATTTGTCTGGATCCCATTACTAATAGAGTCTCAAACTGCGGATGGGGTGTGGTTATGAGCTATAAAAAAATTAGTCTCGCATTCTCAATAGAAAAAGAAAAAGTAGAAAAAGGACAGTCTCGCATCATCTACTTAACCGAAAATTAATTGTGTTTCTTCTAGCGAGACTCATTCCTTCATTTCCGTCTATTTTAAACATGGTTGCAGACACACCGGCATCGCCTTGAACAGACAACATGTTGGTTTCCAGATCCCATCAAGCAAAGAACTTCGTGTTTCTTGTGATCGTGATATATATGTAATATGTCATAATACTCTTGGTATGTTCTAGGTGTAGCAGAATTATTTCAGTTCCTTGTATTCCGCAAATCATCTTCCAGACATTCTCATGTGTAGACTTGTCTTGACGATAGTGAAATAGAAAGAGATAAGTTTCACAGTTTAATCTTGAATAATGTTCACTTGAGCAAAGACATTTCATCACAATGTTGCGCCTTGAGAAGTGGGGCAATTTCATTGGTCCACTCGAGGAGACTCCTATCTTGACATCTATTCAAGGGCATAATTGTTTAAATTTTTTTAAATATATTGTACACCAGTCGATTAAGTTCTAAACTTTTTTATTTTGTCAATTGAGTTCTAAACTTTATGACAATTTGTCAGTGTAGATTTTTGTCAATTTTGGCTGTAAATTGCTTATATGGTGGCCAAGTCAATGTCACTGTTCTTTGTAGCATGTCCAATGATGACATGGACGATTTCTTAAAAAAATTAGATTTTTTTCCTTTTAATTTTCTTTCTCTCTTTTTTTTTTGCCTTCATTGTATTATTGGAAAAAAACAATACATTTTTCCCAAAATTCGTTAATGTTAATGTCAATTGTGCCATGTAGGACGACAACACTGATTGAATCGCCACTTCAATGATTTCAGCCAAAATTTACTAGAAGGGCTATTTTGGTTTAGGATTAAATTGGGCAAATTAAGATTATATTGGTCGCCAAACAATAGGTTTATGACTTGTTGGGCAATTTTCCGTTATTCGACAAGCAGGCTACTCATGGCCTATTTGGCAACGTGCTTAACAATACTTGATTCTATTATTTTATTTCCCAAACCAAAAATGAAATAAAATCCGTTTGATAACTTTTTTATTCCCAAGAATAGATTTGGAACGAAATCAAGAAATAGAAAAAAGTTATTTTTTTGCTCTCGAGAACAACTCCAGAATCAACTCATTTTCTTTTTTTTTTCTTTTCTTCTTTTCCTTTTCCCTTCTTCTTCCTCCAATCGGTCGATGACTAGAGGAAGACGAAGAGGAGAATGAAAAAGGAAAAAGAGAAGAAAAAAAGAGAAGAAAGAGAAAAATATAATAGAGTATTGAAAATTAAAAGAAATTTTAAATCACAAAAAAATTTAAGGTTCGTATCAAACGCATTTCTATTCCAAGAATAAAAATTTTGGACAATTACTAAATGTCTTCAAATGTTTAGAAATTCGTCGAGGAATAGAATAAAAAAGAATCATTTTTAAGCAGAAATTGTTTCTAAGAACAAAATAAAAAAGAATCATTTCTAAGCAGAAATTGTTTTTAAGAACAAAATGGTTATCAAGCAGGCTTTTAGTGCAACAAGAATGGCCTCAAGACCCATATACTCAAAATCAGTCACAAAAAAAAAGAAAAAAAAAAAAAAAGAGTGCATGAACAAGGCCAGCAAGCTAAAACAATGTTAATAGGTGTGTTGACACAAAAAATAACTCTTGGAATCACGCATTGATCACGAGGAAATAATAAATGAAACGCTCCAATTTGGTTCATAAAGTTAAGGGCAAACAGCTTTCCTGGAGGCTACTTAAGTTGAGCCTAGATAGAATTCTAGAAGCAAATCCTAGAGTCGATGGCCAGGTAATTAATTGCCACGTGTCATTTTATGGGGATAGTGCATCAGATTTGAAGATTAAGGGAAATTAGCATTAGAACTCAAGTGAAAATAACTACTGTGAGAAATACACAAAAAATGGGGAGTAGTTATTTACTTGATGAACAAATAGCGCACGCATCATCAACGAGTCAGGAAGTAGTTGCTTATGGATAATGGTGCCAAGAAGAATAAAAAAAAAAAAAAAAAAACATGGAAGGGCGCGCATGGAATTATTTCTGTTCCTTTTCTGTTCCTAGGAACAGAAACAAAAAAAAGTGTTTTTGTTCCGGGGAACAATTTTTGAACAAAAGAACGCGTTTGGTAACGTTTGGTCCAAGAATAAAAATGAACAGAAACACGTTTGGTAAATTTTATTCTTTTTTGTTTCTTTTAATTTTTTAAACATTTTAATTTTATTTTTCATGTTTTCATTTCTTTTTTATTTTTTATTTTTTCGGCCGGTCACCGGCCTCCGCGATCGGCCGACGGGGCCGGGCGCCTCGCCCAGCCACGGCGAGGCTTGCCGGCCCTCGGCGAGGCCGAGCTCGCCCAGCCAAGGCGAGGCTTGGTGTCGCCGGCGCGGGCGATGCCGAGCCTCGCCATGGCCGGGCGAGCTCGGCCTCGCCGGACGGGCGAGGCCGAGCCTCGACGGCCGGTCGCCGGCCATGGCCGAGGCCGGCGAAAGAAAAAAAGAAGAAAAAAAGAAGAAAAGAAGAAGAGAAGAAGAAGAGAGAGAAGAGAAATGTTTCTTCGAGAAATGTTTCTGGAGCAAGAAACAACAAATTGTTGTTTCTTTTTTTTGTTCTTATTTCGTTCCAGAAACAAAAAAACAAAAAAAGAAAGAAACGCAACCAAACGCGTTTTCGTTTTTTTTGTTCCTGGGAACACTTTCCGTACAGAAGTGTTCCGGAAACACTTTTTTGGAGTGTTTCCATGCACACCCGAAAATATCAAGAGTGGTGCCCAAGGAAAAGAAACCGACTAATAGTTATCAGGCCGTCCTATAAATACCATAACCTATTCAGCAAAGAGACCCCCCGAACAACACAACAATTATCTTTACTTTATCGCATTTTAGCTGTAATTTTCAAGATTATTGTCATTGATTTATTGGGCAATTTTCCGTTATTTAGTTGCGACAAGTGGGCTATTTAGCGCAATAAGACATATTTTATTGAATAGCAGTTGTTTAGATTTCTTCTAAAATTACGATACTTTTTCGGCAAAATTTCAAGAATACCTGAGAATATCTTGTGTTGACCTACCCATTGTACTAATTTCCTACATCATTATAGTATAGATTTTAGAGATAATTTTACTGCTCATTCAGTAACTATTCTTTTATTGCTCATTTAGTAAGTATTCAAAATTAAAGATAAAAGTTCCAATGAATTCGATATATTATAAGATGCAAAAACATTCATATTGGTCTCATTTACAATTTCCCATCTTGAATTAAGCTTTTTACACAGGTATTTCAAACATGGTTAGAAAATCTTTATTAATAATTCGCAAGACAAATATAAAAAATGTGTAAACCTTTTACCCTAAAGGCAATTTTCACAATGACTTTTCAAACATATCAAAGAAAATGCGTCTACTTATATAAGGAAAAATTAATTTTTAAAGTTATTTAAGTTTTTCTTCTTTTTTAAACTCTTGAAAATTTCTGGCAAAATCGTTCCAAGATAAAATATTATGCCCTTTTAAAAAAAAAAAAAATTATCTTTGGTCATAATTTTCATATAAAATTGTGAGCTCTAAATTATTTTTAAAATGGGATTTTCAGACATGTTAGCGCCCTCCTCTATTTTCAGGACCGTCAACCGAACAACTGACGCTTTCGAAATGCACCACCTACGATGACGAGCTACTGCCATGGTCGGTCGAGCACTCCTCGCACGACAATGTCGCAGGATTTCCAACGCCGCGAGACCCTCCTCCTTCGCTTTCTCCACCTTCCCGCTGGAGACTCCGCCTCGCTGGCTTCCCGGTTTGCGGGCCAAGCGGCGTGAATTCGCCGAGCTCTTGCAGTTGTCGCCCGCCTCCGCCTCCGCCTCCGATGCCAACGACCCCGTTCGCTACTGCAAGAAGCTGCACGGCCGAATCGTCTTCTGGGGGTTTCAGCACGACGTGTTCCTTGCCAACGTTCTGCTGCATTCATACTCGAGGGCCGGGGCTTTGTGGGATGCAAGAAGGGTGTTCGATAATATCCCTGAGAGGAACCTGATCACTTGGTCTACGGTGATCTCGATGTACGTCCGGTATGGTTGTTGCGATGAAGCACTCTTGAGCTTTGTGGAGTTTCAGAGAGGCTCTGTCGACAGGCCGAATGAGTATATTTTGGCCAGTCTGATCCGCGGTTGTGTGCAGTCGGGTGGCCTTGATGGAGGAGCTCAGGTGCATGGTTTCGTTGTTAAGGCCGGTCTCGGTCAAGATGTCTATGTTGGCACTTCTCTGGTTTTTCTGTATGCGAATGACGGTGGGATAGATGGGGCGAGATCAGTTTTCGATAGTTTATTGGATAAGACTGATGTTACTTGGACTGCGATCATAAGCGGGCATGTGAAATGTGGGAGAAGTGAAGTGTCTCTGCAGTTGTTTAGCCAGATGGTAAACGCTGGCCTTCTCCCTGACAAATACGTGATTTCCAGTGTGTTAAGTGCTCGCTCTGCACTTGAGTTTGCTGAAGGTGGCAGGCAACTTCATGCTCATATACTGAGGAGAGCAGCAGAGATGGACATTTCGGTGGTTAATGTGCTGATCGATTGTTCTACGAAATCTGGCATGGCATGAACAGCTCGGAGGCTATTCGACCATATGAAAGTTGGAAATATGATTTCTTGGACCACGATGATTTCTGGGTACACGAAGAATGCGTATGATAAAGAAGCATTGAAGCTTTTTGCAGAGATTACTGGATTGGGTTGGAATCCTGATGCATTTGCTTGCACCAGTGTTCTCACATCATGTGGCTCGCTCGAGGCCTTAATTCAGGGAAAGCAAGTTCATGCTTACTCTATCAAGGCCAATTTAAAGTTTGATGATTTCGTTAAAAATGGCTTGATAGATATGTACGTGAAATGCAATGCCCTAGAGGATGCTAGGAAACTTTTTGATGTTATGGATGGGAAAAATGTTGTCTCCTATAATGCAATGATCTAAGGCTAATCAAGATTAGAGAAACTGGAGGAAGCATTGGATCTCTTCCATAGTATGAGGCTTGCATCGTTCTCCCCAAGTCCATTGACATTCGTCAGCATCCTTGGATTATTGACTGCTTTATTCACCTTGGAATTGAGCAAGCAAGTTCATGGCCTCTTAAGTAAATCTGGAATTTCTATGGACTTATATGCAGGGAGTTCACTGATCGATGTTTATTCCAAGTCTTCTTTAGTCTGAGACGCGAGGCTAGTATTTGAAGAGATGAATGCTAGAGATATTGTAGTTTGGAAGGCAATGTTATTTGGATATAGTCAGCAAATGGAAAATGAGGAGACCTTCAAATTGTTCATAGTGTTACAGATATCAGAACAATGACCCAACGAATTCATGTTTGCTTCCCTTATCACAGCATCGAGCAATTTAGCAAGTCTCCAACATGGTCAACAGTTCCATAGCCAGATTATAAAGTGCGGTTTGGATTTTGACCCATTTGTCACGAATGCTCTTGTGGATATGTATGCTAAATGCGGAAGTATTCAGGAGGCCAGGAAAGCATTTGACCTCGCTATTTGTGAAGATGTTGCATGCTGGAACTCCATGATCACAACATATGCACAACATGGAGAGGCACAGGCTGCTCTCCAGATATTTGAGGAAATGATAATTGCGGGAGTGAAACCGAATTACATCACATATGTGGGCATCCTTTCTGCATGCGGCCATGCGGGGCTTGTGGAAGATGGATTGCGTCATTATAACTCGATGTGTGTGTGGGCTTGGAATTGAACCGGGGACTGAACATTATGCTTGCATGGTCTCCCTTTTTGGCCGAGCTGGTAGACTAAAGGATGCTGTGGATTTCATTGAGACAATGCCAATTCAACCGATGGCGCTGGTGTAGAGGAGCTTGCTCAGTGCATGCAGGAATGCTGGTAACAGTGAATTGGGTAAGTATGCTGCCGAGATGGCAATTTCTTTGGACCCGATGGATAGTGGATCTTATACACTTCTCTCAAATATATTTGCATCAAAAGGAATGTGGTTTGATGTAAAGAAGGTGAGGCAGAGAATGGACGAGACTGGAGTCCTAAAAGAACCAGGAAGAAGTTGGATAGAAGTTAATAATGAGGCTCATGTGTTTGTTGCTAGAGGCTGAACTCATTATGAGACTGATTTGATTTATTCAGTTTTGGACTATTTAATTCTTCAGATAAAAGAGACTGGTTATGTGCCAAACAATGCTGTGGTTATCATAGACGATTGACTGACAATTAGTAACGGGACAATATTATACTGCAAATGCTCTCATTCTATGTAACCTTCCAGCTGTTTGATGCTGGGACATGATCAATCTTCTTGAAGTATGCACATCATAAGTCTGACTTGGGTTTTCCATCAGATATGTTGAGACATGAGATCCCTCTTCGTGGTGTGAGGAGGATATTTCTCTGGAGAAGTAGCTGCTGGGATATAATTTCGAATTGTCATTACTGAGTGGTGAATATTGATGATTTTAAATTTCACCGGATGCCAATTAATCCTCAGCATTGAAGTTGCAAAGATGTCTCCAAACATCTATAAAGAAACTTGAGTCATGAGGAATTGACGCGATTCTAAGACTTCCAATGGCATGGTTGACTTGTGAAGATTGGATGAACTAATGAGCTACGCTCTGTTTGTAGTTTAGAAGGGGCCAATTTAGTTGAAGAAGAGGGCAAATGACCTGTTCCTAAGATATGGAGAGATTAGCCCACTGTCTGTGGCCACAAGATGACCAACCAGAAATGCCCCTTGGTGGAGACTCACTCTGTTAATGCAGGACGTCAACATGATGAGTTTCAGGTTGACCAACCACGAAGAATGAAAAACTTGAGAGTTAGTTTCTTGTGGAATTTATGATATTTTGATCAAACCCACCTTTACTATTTGATGTATGAATACAATAAAATTAGTTGAAGAGCAACACACGATTTTTCATCTAGTGACAAATAAGGAAGAAACCGGAATTCGCAAGTAATTTTTGGTATCTGATATTGCCAGCTCCTCTGTCAGATACTTCAACAGTTCAGCACTCACACTGGCCACACAGAGAGAACAACATCTGCATTTAGGTCTTAATAATTTTTTGTATAGAAGTCTAAGTCACCTCAACCGGTCACTACATTTAGCTTTTCTCTTCCCTCCTTTTTTCAATGTAAAGATGAAGACTTTCATGCTTCTAAAACATGCAAGACAATGGAGACTATGGATCGACGTGCTTCAACTAATCCAAAGACAATCCACGATTTTGCTAGTCTTTTGTAATGAGAATCTTCTTTGAGAGTTGATTCTCCAACTTCTTGAATTTTTACTTTTGACATCGTTGTCTTCGGCAACTTCGAGACATGGCAAGAACTTGATCTGATTTCCCTTCATGATATTTGCTGTATTTCGTAATGTTGACATGAACATAATCAAGCAATTGGCTGCCGTGGAACTTTGCTCTCAAGCCTCAAGTTAGCTTCTTTAACTCTCTTCACATATTACTAGAATATATCATTCATTCATAAGTCATGTTCACTCTTTGCTAATCAGCAAGTTGAGCTCGCTTTGTTCTTTTTTTTTTTTTTTTTTTTCGGTTGAACGCTCACTTTGTTCATTACGCTTTCTTTACGTGGATGATATGATACCCACAAAAAGATTGAATAAGAGTCGAAAATGTATTTGGACTTTGAAACTATCAAGGCTCCTTCCTTGATTAGACAGGTCACGTATTTTATTACCCTTCATTTACTCAATGTAGAAAATCCAAAGATAGAAGACTTTCAAATCTCCTTCCTTAAGTAGATTTCTCTAGTTTCATCTTACCCTTCATTTACTCAATGTAGAATGTTCAAAGGTGAAGACTTTCTTGCAACCCACCACATTCCACGCTCTCTTCATGTGAATGATACCATGCCTACAAAAAGATTGAATAAGAATAAAAAGTATATGTGAAATTTGAAACTAACAAGGCCCTTTCCTTGATTAGGCAGCTCAAGTACTATTTTACCTTTTGTTTGCTCAATGTAGAAAATCCAAAGATGGAAGACTTTTAAGTCTCCTTCTTTGAGTAGACTTTTCTAGTTTTGTCTTAGCCTTCATTTAGTCAATGTAAAATGTTCAAAGATGAAGACTTTCATTGCAATGATTGCCAACTCCTCTATCAGCAACTTCAACAGTTCTGTACTCACAATGGCCTTACAAAGAGAGCAACATCTACACTTAGGTCTTATTACTTTTATGGACGAAAGTCTAAGTTAACTCAACTAGTCCCTAGATTTCTCTCCCTTCTTTTTTCAATGTAAAGATGAAAGCTTTTCATGGTGCTAAAACATGCTAGACCAAGCAAGACAATGGAGCTGATGGATCAATATGCTGATTGATCCGAAGACAATTCCCAATCTTTATAGTTTTTCCTACTTAGAATCTTCTTAGAGAGTTGTTTTTTTAACCTCGTGTTTTTCTTGTCGATATCTTTGTCTTCGTCAACTTTGAGACCTTGCAAGAACTTGATTTGATTTTCCTTCATGATATTTGATATATTTTTTAATGTCGACATGAATATAACCAAATAATTGGCTACCATGTAACCTTGCTCTCAGGCCTCAAGTCAGTTTGTTTAACTAGAAGTTATCATTCATTCGTAAGTCCTGCTTACTCTTTGCTGGTTAGTAAGTTGAGCTCACTTTATTCATTCATGATCTTTATAACAAATGAAGATTGATTATATTAGGAATTTTGTTTTTTTTTTTTTTTTTTTTTTTTGCACTCTCTCTCACTCTCTTTGAACCAGGCTTTGCCACGATGGATCTTACAACCATAATCACTTACCTTATGAACTTAGGAAGTTTTATCTTTATTTGTAGAAATTTTGAGTTCAATAAAAGTTGAGGATCGGAATAAAACGAATCAAAAATAGAATCAAAACCACATGACTGAAGACTTATATGAGGACCATTTTAGACTACTATTCGTAGTGTAAGTGCGATTTTGGATCACACGCTTATGAGTCAAGGCTTACCGAGGTCAGGTACCTCCACGATTGTTTTCAACCCACCACTTTGTACACTCTCTTCATGTTGATGATACGATACATACAAAGAGACTGAATAAGAATTGAAAAAGGTATGTAGACCTAGAAACTAACGACTCCCCTTCTTTGATTAGACTTCTTGAGTTTTTTCTAACGTTTTGTTTACTCAATGTACCAAAATCCGAAGATGGAAGATATTCATGTCTTCTTCCTCGGATTAGACTTTTCAAGTTTTTTTCTATCCCTTCATTTATTTAATGTAGATCATCATGCAACTGATCAATTGAGTTTTATCTATGTCAGCCATCCACCCACCCACCCACCCACCCACCCACTCAGAGATGACAACAAAAATGCACTTCCCTTCATCGACATCATCATCATCATCTTTAATCACCATTTTCTTCTTGCTCTTGGTTATAATCTCCCGGTTCCTTCCCGGGGCCTCAGCTGTCATGCCTACGAAACGTAAGTGATTTTTTTTTTTTTTGGTGATTTGAGCTTTCAATATTGGAGGGGGACACGGATTGAGGGTTCCATGAAACTGAAGTTCACATGGCATGATACAATAACATAGAGAAAGTTTTCATCATCCTGCTGCTTTTCCTATCATCGCTTGAACAAATTTGCTACATTGAACATTGAATCGAAGTTCAAGAACCGCATTAATTAAATTAAAAGTTCATGAACGACATTGCATATTAAATTAAATTTTATGGACCATTTGTGTCATTTTCCCTTTATTAGTTATTGATCACTTTTTTTTGTTTGCTCTTGCCTATAATCTCCTTGTTCCATCTAGGGGCCTCAGCTGGCTTCCCTAAATATAAATCGCTTCACTTTAGGCGAGGTAAGTGAATTTTCTTTGGTGGTGTTTTGAGCTTTCAATAATGGAGGGGGACATGGAGTTCACATGGCATGACACGAGCACATATAGAAACTTCTATACATCTTGGTGTTATTTTTAAAGTTGCTTGGATATTTTGCTACATGAATCATTCAATAATTTTGGGTAGTATCTGATCTTTCATAACAATTTCCATTGAATTTCTTCCTGCCTACAGATTTGGATCCTCTTGAGCATAGGAAAAATTGTCCAAAAAAAAAGTCATAAACATATTGTACTTTTGTCAATTCAGTCATAAACTTTTTTACTTTTGGCTAATTGAATCTTAAACATTTTCATCTTTTTCCAATTGAGTCCATCCGACCAATTTTGGGTTGAATCTACCGACGTGGGCACCAATCGTGGCCGGCGGGGGTCGCGAGGGTCTTCTGGGTGAGGGTCGCGGCCAGCGTTGCCTAGATCAGAGCGCGTGGCTTTTCGGCTTTGGCTTCCTGTTTGCAACACGAACGATCCTCTACTTGACGGGAGAGCAGTTATGAGTGGAGGAGAGATGGCTTCGATAACTGATCCGACACCCTCGCACATGGCTCTCCTTACCAGAAGTAGGCCGCTCTGGTCGGTCTGGTGAGCCTCGCGTCCTCGCACGAACTGTTTCACCACCTCTTTCTCTTCATCGTTTGTTTTCTTCGGTTTGATCGAATTTTTTTTTGAAAGAGCATGTTGATTCTCTACTTTTCTTGTTCTTCCTAGGCCGAGAATCTCCAGAATATGCGTCCCTTATTCACTTCCCAATTTCGCAAAAATTAGCGCCTCGAATCTCCCCTTCCTTCGCTTGAAAATCACACTTTCCTTCATGGGAATTGGTTGAACTTTCTTGCCCTATTTCGTTTACCTCCCAAATTCGGAACGGTGAGCAGAGAATCGTTCATGTCGTGAAGAAGAAGCCGGAGCCGAAAAGCCACGCGCCCAGATCTGGGCGAGGCTGGCCACGATCCTCGCATAGAACGCCATTGCAAAAAAGAGAAAAAAAGGAAAAAGGAAATGAAAGATTAATAAAAATTGAAAAATATTAAAATATTACTAAAAATTGTTCATGTTAGTACTAACCGGTAAGATGTTCAATATCCATATTAGCAAATTCTAGTCAAAATTGACGAGATAGACTCAATTAGCAAAATTGAAATATTTATGAGTGAATTGACAAAAATGCAATAGATTTAAAACTTTTTGAACAATTTTCCCCATGATCATGAGTCCTCCTTTTGCTCCATATTCTTTTCATTACATAGTAAATAATATTTCATAACGATTTTCATTAAATATTGTCTCACACATGCAGCTGGCAGTGTGAGTGGAAGCGAATCTCCTCCCTACTGTTTACTCCATATCTTGAACCTTTCCATCATGTTGTTTGCCTCTAGAAGGGTTTATACATTTGTGAATCATTCATCATACATCATATTATGCTCGCTCGAAAGCACTACAACTGTAATTTATTGAATGTTCTCTAGTCATGTGATCATGTAACATGTCGAATTTTGTTTGTGTTAACGATTGATGATATTCCATTAAATTTCATCTCCACAAATATAGTATGTGCACGTGCGTAATTTCTTATTATAGCAAGAATTAGTAACAAAATCTTAGTGCTCTATACCGACATTGTTTGTGTACTTATTTGCGTGGAATGGTTGCAACAACTTGGTCAATAAGGTTTTTTACAGTTAAATATGTGGGGAAAAATCATGGTAATTTCATCATTTTGTCAATAATTTCTTTGTACTATTCAAATTAGTTACAAGATAGACCAATGTATATCCCTTGGTTAATATTTGTCTGTATCATATTACTAACAGTAGGGGTGTGCAACCGGACTGGGTCAACCCAGTTCCCGGATCGGCCCACCTAGAAAATAGGGTCGGGAACCGGTTCCGATTGAAACCGGTCTGAGAATCGGTTCCCAAAATGCAGAACCGGTTTGAACCGGTCCGGGAACCGGATTGACCGAACCGGTTTGGGAACCAACCCAAAAAGACCAAAACCCTAATTTGTTTCTATCTTTACCTCTCAAGCTCTCACACCCGCAAACTTCCTTGAGCTCGCGACCTCCACTGATTCCCTGCACCGCCGGTCCCCTGCAACACTGGCCTCCGAGTAGCAACGCCGCACCACTCGCGCTATCGCCTCACCGGCGAGCCCACGCCTACCTCTCCGCCCGAGTGTTGACGCTCACTCGTCCTCGCGTCTGCTGTCACTGCACCGCAGAAGAGCCCGACGCCAACAGATTTGAGCCGATCCCCGCAGCAGCTCAACCCAGCATCGTCGCGCTCTGCCTCATCCGCGAGCCCACCGCCTCTGTTTGAGCCTCCACTCGCGACGCTCCTGCTTTGACACCTATCAGATCTACCCCAAACCCACGAAGCCATCGCTGTCCCATCTCGCCGGAACTCTCGCCTGCGAACCCGCGTCCCTGCACCGTGCCGCACTAGCGTGCTCGCCTTGCTTTGCTCTTGCAGCTAGATTCGACCACCGCAACCTCTAATCAGTGACCCGACGCCACAGATCCAGCGATCCGATGACTCGGCGTTGCCCTCTACCTTGTTCGTTTATGCCAATGACCGATGCCAGCAAACCCTAATTTGTTCCATCTGAGCGCTGACGTTGCTTCCGCTCACCCACTGTCGTCTTCCTCCCGTGACACCCTCAGCCCGTGAGATCTCAACGTCGCCACTCCACCTCTCCCTGCTCCGCACCCCCCGAAATCGCGACGCCGCCTCTGTCAACCCGGTTCTTGGCTGCTCGCCAGCCTTGCAAAACAGGTTCCCATATAAACAGGGTTAACTCTGTTCCCGGACTGGAAAAACAGGGTGGGTCGGGAACAGGGTCCAATGCAAACAAGGTCGGAAACATGGTCCAAAAAAAGAGAATCGGTTATAACAGAATCGGGTACAGGGTCCAGGTCTAGACCCTACCCACCCTCGACCTGATCACCCCTAACTAACAGAGTCTCAAACTGAGGAGGGAGTGTGGTAATGAGCTATAAAAAATTAGTCTCACATTCTTAATGGAAAAAGAAAAAGAAAAAGAAAGTAGAAAAAAGACAGTCTCGCATCATCTACTTGACCGAGAATTAATTTCATTTCTAGTGAGACTCATTCCTTATTTTCCCTCTATTTTAAACATGATTGCAGACTGAACCTTCGTCGGGAACCCCTTGATCAGACAACACGTTTGTTGCTCTAGATGCCACCAAGCAAAGAATTTTGTGTCACTCGTAATCATGATATATATGTAATATGTCATAATACTCTTGGTATGTTCTTGGCGCAGCAGAATTATTTCGGTTCCCAGTATTCCGCACATCATCTTCTAGACATTCTCATATGTAGACTTGTCTTGGCAATGGTGAAATATAAAGATATAAGTTTCACAATTTACTTATAGATAATGTTCACTCGAGGGGAGACATCTCATCACCATCTTGCGCCTTAGGACGTGGGGCAATTTCATTGGTCCACTCAAGGAGCCTCCTATCTCGATAGCTGTTTGGTGGCATAATTGTTTAAAAAGTCTTAAATATATATTACGTCGATCAATTCAGTTCTAAAATTTTTTATTTTGCCAATTGAGTCCTAAATTTTATGACAATTTGCCAATGTAGACTTTTGCCAATTTTGGCCGTAAATTGTTGATGTGGCAATCAAGTGAGCATTGACGTTTTTCAGCACGATTGACACTAACGTAGACAATTTTTGAAGAAAGTTACATTTTTTGCCTTTTCTATTCTTTCTCCTTTTTCCCCTTCATCGGATTACTAGCATGAAAAACAATACATTTTCTCCAAAATTCATTCATGCTAATGCCGATCATGTCACGTAGGACGGCAACGCTGACTAAAGCGCCACTTCAATAATTTCTAGCCAAAATTGACCAAAAGGACTACTTTGGTTTATGATTAAATTGACAAAATTAAGAAATTTAAGATTGTATTGACCATCATATAACAGGTTTATGACTTGTTGGGCAATTTTTCCAGTTGCGACAAGTGGGCTTCTTAGTGCAATAAGAGTAGCCTGGCGCTCTAAGAGACCCAAATACTCGAAATCAGCCAAAAAAAAATGGGGTGCATGAACAAGGCCGGCAAGCTAAAACAATGCTAATAGGTGCAACTGTGATATGGGTTACATTGTAGCTGTTGGGGGCAAACCATGAATTTTAGCACTGCCCGAGTCCATTCAAAAAATTCAGGGCCAATTTACTCGACTTTTGTTCGCTGAGCTTCGGTAAACACCAACCTATTTTATCCTTTAAAAGCAAATGTACATAATATATATGAGGAGAAAGAGATTTCTATGAGAAAATGTACAACATAATACATAAATCATTAGTCTAGATGTTATATCATTTGGATGTACAATGCAAAGAAGAAGATCCGTGTCGAGCAACACAGGTGTTAACAAAGAAAGGATATTTCACTCTGGACTTTTCCACCTATCGGCTCATCCTCTTGCCCTCATCCCTGGCATGTATTTCTATTGAGTCACAGGGAGGGATGACCTAAATCCGTGCTCTCCACTTGACTTACCAACCAGACAACATGTTTTAAACAGACAGATACAGTCAAGAAACTCGCAGTTGGCATTTTAGGGCAACGCAAAATCCGGAATACACATTTATTTCCTTAAGTTGGAAACTATCCGCAGCCAATGGACCCGTCAACCTTAACTAACACTCCAGGCAAAGGGGCAGATCTGCTGGATGCTCATTCTATTGCTGTACCTACTATATCTAATGGATAAACAAGGGTTCGTACCACTCGAGCTTCATCTTCAAGGAGGCCGTCTGTACTGTCTTTTCCTTCGCTACTTCCACAAGCTCTCTCTTTCCATATCTTCTCCACACAAATATGACCACAAACACGAGGCCAACACGGCTACGCACGCAAGAGTCAAGAACGTCGCACCTTTCCCCACGGCGTCAGCGATGCTAAGAAATGTCTGAGCCACAATCAAGTTTGAAATCCAACTGACGGAGGCCGACATGCCACCACATATTCCACGATATGCCTCGGGGTATATCTCCGAGTTCACTGTCCATGGTACGGGTATCCCGGGGTGAGAAGCAAGCAATGTAGAGGGCCAAACGGTTGACTGCGAGCTACCTGTATACCCGGTTTGTGGAATCGGAGGATTCTGCAAAGAATGCACCGGAGAGAATTGCCAAGGATGCCAACACACCGGATAAACTCGCGAGGGCCAGTTTTTTCCGACCAACATGGTCAATTAATTAAATTGCAACGATGGTCCCCGCAGCATTCATGGCAGCGACGATCAGGGATAAGAGAAGTGCCAGCTGGTTGGATGAGAAGCCAGCCATCTGGATTATAACTGTCATCAAGAAGTAATCTGAAGATTTTATTAGTATCTGATATAGTTTACTAATGGAATGCAATTCATTGCAAATAGATTTAAAGTTACGAAGATAAACTGAAAAAGGCTTATTTTCTTTCCTATGTGTTGAAGTTGTCATGAAGATCCTCTACATCGTCACCCCACCATATCACCGTGCCCTCGCACGTCCATAAAAATCTCAACGCACTTGCCTAGATATGTGAATATCTTTTTTTGTATTTTATACTATATAAAATGGATATACTCAGTAAAAGTCCTAAAATTTGTTACAAAATGCAATTGAGTCCTAAAATTTATAAAAAAATGTAATCAAGTTTTAAAACTTGTCAAATTGGTTCAATCAAGTTCTAAAGTTAACATCATCAATTTGTCTAACGAAAAATGCTAACGTGATATTTTTAAATTAATTTATTTTCCTACATGGGATTTTTTTAATCACCCTTTGCTTTAAATGTTATTTAAATAATAGCAAAAAAGTAAAAAAAAAAAAAGCTAAGTAACTTTTAGAAAATGAGAAAAAGGTTGCAGGCCCTGTCTAGCGATGGGGGTAGCGACGGCAGGCCTGCCGCCCTTGCCCACAGTTTCATTTTTTTTGTTTTCTGAAATACTTTTTATTTAATTTAATTAATATTTTGGTTAAATAAATCACAATTTAAGCCACATCATCGCGCGTAGGAGAGAGAAAATATTTAAAAATGCCACATCAACATTTTCCGTTAAACTAAATGGACAGTATTAATTTTAGGACTTAATTGAACCAATTTGATAAGTTTTAAGATTTAATTGCACTTTTTGTAAATTTTAGGACTTAATTGCACTTTCGTGACAAGTTTCAGGACTTCTAGTGAACATATTTCTATATAAAAAGAAATAAAAGAAGGCCTAAGATCTTCAATTCAAAATTGCGGAGCTGGTGGAACTAGTTAATTAATTTTTTGACTTTTATTTTTTATATACCTCTCTCTAAATCATTGTATGCAGGTTTTTCGATTAAAAAAATGCATTTAGGTAGATTCAAGTATTGTATATGAATGATGTGTTGACCGCGAGTGATAAAAAATATATTGTATTTTTATAGAGGAAGATCAATCGAGATACATCCTCATAATTTGAATAATTCTTTAAAGATTTTTTTTTTATTCTCTATCATAATCGTCATTGCTTTACTTGAAACAAAAAAGAAATCAAATTATTCTTTTGTTAATCAAGATATTCAGTTCAGATCTACATCGTATAGTGTTATTTTGTCATGGTGATGTTGACGGTGGAGGCTTCATCTTGTAATAATTGGCAGGCCAATGATTGAGCTGTTTTCACTTTGTTAGTTGGAAAAAAAAAAAACAGTTTTGACAATTTTCAATCACCCCTAATTAAATTCACAGATTTTACTGAATAGTAATTGTTTAGATTTCTGCTAAGATAACGACACTTTTTCGGCGAAACTTTGAGAATACCTGAGAATTTCTTGTGTTGACCTACCTACTTTACTAATTTCCCACATTATTACAACATAAATTTTAGAGATAATTTTACTGCTCATTCAGTAACCATTCAAGATTAAAGATAAAAGTTCTAACGAACTCGATTTATTATAAGATGCAAAAGTATTTATATTGGTCTTAGTTACAATTTCTCATCTTAAATTAAGCTTTTTTCATAGGTATTTCTGTTGGAATTCGAGTCGGCGGAAGACGACTTACCTGATTCCGATGCGCAAATAGCAAATAGCCCCAGAACGAACGTTGAATTGCGAATAAATCACGAACAACACTACCTCACGTTAGTCTGGATGCAATCACAAGGAAAACACCCGATTTCCACGGCGTAAATGCCGATTGTTCTTGTAAAGATGAAATGGAACGCCTTGATCTTCTTTGATGGAAATGGAGAGAAAATTTGGTGCGAATGAATTGCCAACCCATCCAACGGTTGTGTTCGGGAGGATTTTATACGTCTCCCTTCGTACCCCTCCATTAGTGACTTTCCATCGTAACGCATCAAGATGAAACAGTGTGTTCCGTTCGCACCCCATCATGGACGTACCAGCTAAAGCTAAAGTACTACATCTCCCACTCGGACATGATGGGTTTGATAGCGCTCTATCAAGAATATAAGACATTCAACATTCATTATCTTTACAAAACAATTCATACTGGCAAATAAGCCGTGCGACCAGTGAGTACACCTACACTTAGGAGCTCAAATTATGCACCTGTTAGGGATAATATAATGGTTACAACCCCGAATAGAAATAAACAATCGATGTCTCATAGTGCCCCATACATATTTTGTTACATCAATCCAAGTATACCTATCTCTTAAAGGCTATACTTGACTATTCTCAAAACACCATGTATTTACAATTACATCCGCAACCACATAGGGCGATATAATTGGTCGACCAATAAATACATGTGATAGATGTAAAACAATAATAGTCTTCCTTCGCATTCATGTCTCTCTCAATTTCAGAACAACTGCTTTCCTAGACATGTCCCATAGGTCATATCTATTCATGACCGCCTGTAACATGCTAAAGTAGCAACATTGATCTCTCACTTCGAGAACATAGTCAGAAGTAACATAGGGCACAAAGTTGAGGTAAATTATAAATTACCTCAAAGGCTCACACGATGAGTAAATAGGGATAATTTTACTCACCTTTCCTTGTCGGTCGTACAATGCACATGTAGTATGAATTACATGCTATAGTGGATTACTCTTTCTATAAGAGCGTATGTCAATCATCAAATATATCCATCATATTGATCTTAGCCTAAACATAGTCACGTGCTTCTCACGTACTCATGTTTAGCCCGAGTGCTATATCAGCTCGCTTTCTATAGCGCCCAATTAAGTACTCGCATCCGGCATCTTACAGGCATACATGATTGTGGGACTATCATGTTCGGTCTTGTTATAAACCAATCACAGACCTCATCTTGACTCCAATCAAGGCGACATATTTTATGTACCAAACTTGCTCTTCAGCATTTATTTGTACATAACGTCTCATCTCAACGTGCTAACTACAGCACTTGAGGCGATTGCTCGTGTGAGTGAGTCAATCATTGCCTACTGACATACTTTTCAATAATATGTGTGTTTGTGCTAGTCTCATAGTGGATTTGTATTTATTGATAAAACATCAAATCACTAATAAACAAACAAGTACAATACATCTGTTCACAAATACATAAACCAATGATCCTCTACAATAACATATATCACATTCTACGCAATGCTAGTGACATCCTATGGGTCAAGAATATGTCTCTAGGAATAGCCTTCGTAAATGGATTAGCAATCATTCTATTG
Source organism: Eucalyptus grandis (assembly GCF_016545825.1). NCBI lineage: Eukaryota > Viridiplantae > Streptophyta > Magnoliopsida > Myrtales > Myrtaceae > Eucalyptus > Eucalyptus grandis. The sequence goes on along the minus strand of NC_052619.1, from coordinate 3,304,669 downwards.
GTTGAAATGTATTGCAGGATCACTTCTTTCTGCGTTATAATATCTCTGATGAAGTTGTTTTTTTTTATGTAAATGTGTTTTGTCCTTCCATGATACTTAGGATCTTTCACATAGGCAATGGCAGCTTGACTATCGCAATAAACTGTCACCGGTCTTGGAACTTCAAAGTGACATTGGCTAAATTTTCCAAGAAATGTTTTAGCCATATTGCTTCTTGCACTGCGGTAGAACATGCAATCAATTATGCCTCCATCGTAGACAAGGCCGTGCATGTCTATTTCTTGTTTTTCCAAGAAATCGCACCTCCATTGAGCAAGAACGCATATTCAGAAGTCGATTTTTGCTCATCTAGGTCTCCACCCCAATCGGCATCTGAATAACCCAATAGGCGTAAATCATTCCCTTGGTAACAAAGTCAATAGTCCATGGTGCCCTTCAAGTATCTCAGATCCTCTTCATTGCTTTCCAAAGTGTGCTTGACCAGGATTTGATTGATATCGGCTCACCAATCCCACGGCATAACATATGTCGGGTTGAGTACACATCATAGCATACATCAAACTTCCGACCGCACTAGCGTAAGGAACAGTTTCCATCACTTTAATTTCTTCTGGAGTCTTAGGATACAGCTCAGTACTTAGGCCTTCACCTTGCATGACAGGGGTATCAGTGGGATTACAATGCTGCATATTGAAACGCTCAAGAATCTTCATAATATAAGACTCTTATGATAAAGTAAGGAGTTTCCTTGATTGATCTCTTTCGATCTTAACTTCTAATATATATGCAGCTTCTCCCATGTCCTTCATCTCAAAATTGGAGGACAACCATTCTTTTATGGTGATAACCAAAACCTTGTCAAGTCCAGCCAATAAAATATCGTCCACATAAAGTAATAAAATCACAAATTTATCTTTGGATCGCTTGACATATACACAGTGATCTTCTTCAATCATCGTGAAACCAAAAGTTATTATTGCTCGATGAAAACGAAGATACCACTGTCTAGATGATTGCTTAAGGCTATATATTGAGCGATGAAGCTTGCAAACTTTATGCTCTTGACCTTTAGCTATGAAACCTATTGGTTGTTTCATATATATTTCCTCATCTAATTCTCCATTGAGAAATGCTGTCTTTACATCCATTTGATGTAATTCAAGATCCAAACGTGCAACGATGGCTAGAATAAGGCGTATTGAGGCAAACCTTACAACCGGTGAAAAAGTTTCATCATAGTCTATACCCTCTTGTTGAGTATAACATTTTGCCACAAGGCGAGCCTTATACTTTTCAATGGATCAATCCGCCTTTCACTTAATCTTAAAGACTCATTTGTTTCCAATGGCCTTACGATTGGGTGGTAGATCAACTAAGTCCAGACATGATTTGCCCCGATAGACTCCATCTCATCTTCCAAAGCTTTTCTCAATTCTTCCTTATCAAAGGATGAGAGAGCCTCTTGAATAGTCTTAGGCTCGGCATCGTCTTTTGAGCAATCATAAATGCTTCCCCTTCAATCTCAAAACGACGACGGGGAATACTTTTACGATTACTTTTACGCAATTAAATTTCTCTTGAACTCAATTCATCAGGCGATGCAACACTCCCACTAGGTCTTGTATGTTGAGGTAAATCTTCATTTCCCTCTACAACATCAGTGGGTGTGTTATCAGGATCTTCCATCTGATATAATTGGAAGTCCTTATCAATCTTACCTCTATTAGAAAAATCGTTCTCCAAGAACGTGACATCTCGTGACTCCATTTCGGTCACACTTCCATCAGCTTGTTCACCTATGAACACGTACCCTTTAGAGTGTTCGGAATATCTTATAAAGATACATTTCTTCCCTCTAGGACCTAATTTTCCATGTTTATGGAAAGAATTATGAACATAAGCTGCACATCCCCATGGACGTAGACTACTAAAGTCTGGTTTCCTACCAGTCCATAATTCATAAGGGGTGGAAGTGACCGATTTTGAGGGCACACGGTTAAGTATATAGGCAGCAGTCAATAACGCATCTCCCCAATAGGAGATAGGTAGATTTGCTTGCGCCATCATAAACCTAACCATTTCCAATAGGGTTCTATTCCTTCTCTCAACTACCCCATTTTGTTGTGGAGTACCAGAAATAGTCAATTGTCGTACAATTCCCTTTTCATCACAAAGAGTCTTGAATTGCTCCGATAGATACTCACGTCCATGATCGGTTCTCAATGCCTTTATTGATTTGTTCAACTGATTCTCTACCATCGCTATATATCGTTTAAAGCAGTTCAATGCTTCTGACTTATGGGAGATTAGAAAGACATAATCAAAACGTGTGAAGTCATCTATGAAAGTGATGAAATATGAGGCTCCATGCCTCGCCCTCACATTCAAAGGACCACAAATGTCAGAATGTATGAGATGCAATGGAAATTCAGCTCTAGTCCCTTTACCGAATGGTTTTCTAGTTGTTTTTCCTGCGGACAATGTTCACATACGGATAGACTAACATTAGTGAGTGACCCTAAAAGGCCTTCTCTAGCTAATCTTTGCATTCTTTGCAATCCAATGTGACATAATCTAACATGCCAAGTACTTGCATCAATCTCAATGTTATTAGAAGACACAATTAAAGAAAAACAACCATCAACATTAACATTGTACTGATCATAGTCAATGTCTAACACCATAAAACCATTCGATATATGACCTTAACCATAATAAATTGTTCCATACAAAATGTCAACACAATCACCATGGAAATTCAATACATAACCTAAGTTAAGAAGAACAACTACGAGACCAAGTTTCGTCGAATATCTAGAGCATAAATGACATCATGCAGGAATAAGTTTCGACCACCACGTAAGATTAATTTACATGTGCCGATACCCTTCACTTCAACTCTTGAGTTATTCCCAACATATATCCATCTTCTTCCAGGCGGTATCCGACGATACTCCACAAATGCTTCTCGGTCTCTAGCTACATGGTCAGTTGCTCCTGAGTCTACAGTCCACATCGGATGAGATTCAGCAAGCATTACAGTACTAGAAACAAAAGCATTACTCAAAGTAATGGAGTAATAGGGTACCTTTTTTGGCTCGCATTGATCAGTACCGGTTTAGTTGCATAACAAGTGCTCTGGGAATGATATTTTGAGCCTTACCATGTGGGCATAATCAAGTATCCGTGAATGCTTCACATAGCCTCAGTAGAGTTCTTTGCCACTGCCTGGCATTTACACTGCATGATGAATTCTCAGTTGAAAGAAAAATAGAAAAGCAAAACCAATTAAAGACCCCAGTAATAGGAAAGCAACTGACCGTCTTAAAATTCTGCATGGAAATAAAACCACTTCTGTTTTGGCCCTAATATTGCAAACTGTTCCCTCAGGTAAGCCAACTGAGCCACTGTCAATGTCCTTGCAAGAGCCTCGATAGTGGTAAACATTCATAGTTCATTTTCAGAATAGTACATGAAATCTGAACAGTCACAGACTAATACCTGATTTCAAGGCAGAGAAAGAAAATCACTGAAAAGTGAAAATTGTTTCAAAAGTATACAAATATTTTCATGCAAGCTCTGTCCATAAGTTTGTAAGTTCATTTTTAGAATAGTACATGAAATCTGAACAGTCACAGACTATACACGATTTAAGGCAGAGAAAGAAATCAGGTATGAAATTGTTTCACAGTATACGAATATTTTCATGCAAGCTCTGTCCATCCTCTGACTAGTCCAATCATGAAATTCAAGATGCAAGCATACAAGCGAAATTAATCTTTCTCCAAAGGAGATAGACAAATGCAGTAAAATCACCACTTACACGCAAAGCTTCTTTTCGGAGAGCAGATGACCATATATAGGCTCTTACAAGCCTGTACACAATCATATCTAGTGGTACATCTTGACATCTTGGTGAGAAGCCAGCCAAGGATGACCTAATCACAATACGGGAATGTGAAAATCAGATGCAATACCAATCTGCAACCCATCCTAATGGTTTTGACGAGGATAAGTAGCAACTAACAAGACCAGATTGGCAATGAGAAATTGATTCTTGTTCATTATTATCTAATTCTTGTTTAAATGGCTCTAGAGACTTACACAAAGCCTGGGCAGCAGTTGGCCTCTTTCTGTAATCTTTGTTCAACAATCTCTTCACAAAATCAATTGCCTCAGGGGATAGTGAAGGCCATGGGCTTTCATCAAAACTTGGATCTGCCTTAAGAACTGCCCGGAATATCCCAGATTCAGTCCTTGCCCAAAAGGGTCGACTACCACAGAGTAATATATAGGCGATGACACCAATACTCCACATGTCTGCTTCAGTTCCATAGGATCTATGTAGAACCTTTCAGGAGATACATAATATGCGCTTTCCCACAATATCATTCAACCTTTCATCTGCAGAGATTTCACACTTTAAGCCCAATTCCACATTGTCCACCGATTCAAATAACTTAAAGCTCAATCTGTATTTCTAACCTGGCTTTACGTAGTCAGAAAGTCCAAAGTCAATGGCCTTAGAGGAGTTCTCATCTTTTGTTGTGAAAAGAAAATTCTGGAAAGAAAAATCAAGCCACCCTTAGTAGACAGATCGTTGAGGTTTAGACAACTCATTAGGAGGTAGGCAGGACAGGCAAAGTACCCACTGCATTATTCAATGTTTATACACTCAAAAGGATGATGGAACACCTAGAGGCTGCAAAGACCTCATATCACACAAGTATTGGCTAAAATAATTACAATGACCTCAGTTATCCAAAATGAGGTATATTGCCATTCAAGTTCATTAGTTTCTAGTATATAACCATAATGAGAAACCAACATAACGATAATGGGATACTTTGAAATCCCATAGAGAAAGCTTAAACAGGGAAAGCACTACCATGTCTAAAAATTAAAATCTTATCAAAGCTAACAGCATGATTGTACACTTTGAGACAGAAATATAAGGCTAGCTCAAATGGGAACCAACCTAATTTATCTGAAACAACATAAAGATCAAGATATTAAACTTGAAAGATGATTCACGTTTCATTAAGACATTATGATCAGCAATAGATCCATTACCTCTGGCTTTAGATCACGGTGAACAACTCCTTGAGATGACAGAAGGCTACAGCGCTCAATATCTGAACCATAATAGCCTTTGCATCTTCTTCAGAATATTTTCCACCCTAAACAAGATGAAAATGGCTCCATTCTATGAGGATGTGACAGATGCACTTAAGCTCAATTTAAAACATTGGAAAACAAACTTAGGACTTGATTAACTAGGCATTAGAAGCACTTCTTTTACCTTGAAAGTATTCTGTCTAATAATTCACCTCCTTGACACAACCTGGACAGCAGAGAATACACTATATAAATCCCAAAAATTCAATGATCAAATATAAATCTACAAATATTCTGCTTAACACAAATTTGAACAACCAGATATTCCATGGTTGAAATGTTTCCTGAGTATAATAAACTAAAAATTTAATGAGTTGCTAAGAACAGTCAGATAGGCTGAAATTTGTTGATTCTTCCGCACTGATTAATCATAACTTTTCCCCAATTCGTTGGGAGACTATCAGTTCAGATGAACAGAGTAATGTGCATTTTGTAGGTTAACTACTCATATGTTACTTGCACAATTGCCATGTAATTTTCCCTCATGATCTGGTCTGCCTCCCCTCATGCCAAAATCCCAACGCCTGACTTAATTGAAGTAGTGTTTATGAAATGTTCTCAGCTTCACACCAGAAACAATAATGTGACAGAAAACAGAAGGATGGGCAGATGACACAATTGAGACATACTCCATGACTATGTAGATGTTGTCTTCATCTTCATAGGCATCATAAAACTGGATTAAATTCTTATGTCCAGTTAATGCCCGCAAAATCTTCACTTCTCTTCTAACATCCTCTATAGCGATTGCCGTTGTCATCTGCACAAAGTACAAAAAAGAGATACATCAATGGTTCCTGCAGACAAATACTCCAAAGCATCACCCTTAGCAGAAACACAAACATATACGTCCCTGTCATCTCTCCATTCACCAGGAATTAAGAGCCACTCTACCGAGCATCTTTGGCGCATGCAAGAAAACTTACTTCCTTAAAAATATCACCGATCATCTTTTTTTTTTTTTTTTCTTAAGTAAAATATGACTGATGGGCCTCGGAAGTCAAGCGTGTGTGACTCAACAGTTCCTTAGTGTACGAGCTATGGCAATTCAACCATGGTATCCAAGAAGCATTCCACCGAATACATGACTCTCTATGACCTTCTAGATAGATTCCATTTCCTAAACAGAACAGATGGACTCCATTTTCCAAACGCTACAAATGTAAACACATGGCCAGAAATCAAGGGAGTAAGTGAACAAGAAATTTCTCCACCATGAAAAAATTACGCAAAATACGGACAGTTGATTAGACAGATCAACAATAAACAGTAAGTAATCATCACAGTATGGTTATCTGTCGACCACTGAGGTTTCTACACAAGTAAAAGCAGGTCTATTCTGATAGAAACCCGCACAAAGAAGAGGACCTTTACAAAGTTTTTGTAGATTTTTACACAATGAAGCTACTGAATGAACAAGAATCAGAATCCATACGAAATCCTTTCAAGAAAAACCAAACAACGGAACAAGATCCAAAGAGGGAACACAGAAGAAATCGAAACTTTGATTTAGGGATGACTTTGACGGCAACTTCAAGGCCCTTCAAGCTGCCTTCTTGGCCTTGGCCGAGCATGTGTACCCAAAATGGCCCCCTCCCAATCTCCTCGCCCATCTCATAATGCGACACGAACTGCTTCGAAAACCCGAAGTTTTTGTCCAAACCAATCTCACATTCGCCCCCTTCAGGGATGGCGACCTCATTGGGCTTCATGGCACCATACCTCTTGGCAAAGAACGCCTTGTGTGCTTCGCCGGCGACGGGGCGGGAACGGACGCTTGAAGATGCGAAGCGGGGTCGAATTCACGCTGCTCGAGTTGCCAACGGCAGGGGAGTTCTTGAAGAGGCTTGGAAGAGGGCTAGGGCTGTAGAATGGGAACTTTGACGACTTGGGTGTCTTGGGGATCTTCGGGGGCTTGTTCTCAGACACTCCTGAGAGACCAGATTGGCGAATCTGCTGAGCTTCATCCGAGAAAGGGTCGTGTTGGAGGGAATTTCCAGTGAGTTGGGATTGAGCCTGCTGGAGTTCGATGGGTTTTCCATGACAGAGTCCCATGGAATTTGGCAAACACAAGAAGCCAAGAACTCGCTAACAAAGGTAAAAGGAAACTATGATTGATCTCAGCACTTGAGTTTCAAGAAAGAGTTTTTATTGAACATGAAAGGGAATAAAAGAAACTTCCAACTGGATTCGGAAGCTTCAAAATCCTTTCCTATTTCCCAAGATTGACGACCAAAGGGGAGTCTTTCAGTGGGTTTTTGAGTTTCAAGGAGGGAACTTTTTTGAGACTGCCAATTCTTTTTCTTTAAATGGCTCCTTTCTTTTTACCACCGGCATCAACAAATTTTTGGCTTATGAACCATTTGGAGGACGGAAGAGAAGAGCTCTAGCAGATGAAACTGAAGCTCTCCTAAACCAGCAGCTGCTCATTCTGATCTTCCCGGAAAGAGCTAGATTTGACAAAGCTTTTCCCGGAAAACCTCCCCACAAGCTGGCAACTCTCAGCAGACTGATCAGGAAAGCAACCCAACTCTTTTTTTCTGTCAAACCCAAAAAAAAAAAAGAGCCCAGAAAGGAAGAAGAGCTAACAAGAACTCAACCGGTGCAAAATCTCAAGCCTGTTATAGAGGGTGAAACCAACAGAGCAAGAAACACCTCCAGGGAAAATCTTACGCAAGAAGAAGGAAAGAATAACAAGGAAGAGAGAGAGAGAGAGAGAGGGAGAGAGAGAGGGGAAAAAGGTAAGAGAGGTGGGGGAAAAAAAGATGCTTAGCAGGGTCTACAAGGAAAAGGAAAGAGAGAAACCCTCAAGGTCCCTTTTTTCTGCTTTATGCAAAGCTTTTTCGTTAATGGGGGTGCAAAGAAATTGGCACACTTTATTGTTACAAGGGAACTGGCTTCATTTTCATTTATTTTCTCCTCCTTCCGTCTCTCTCTCTCCTGCGCGCTTGCATCTGTCACTAATAATGGAAGTGGGGCAGGGGGTTTGGATCCTCCCAGCCTGTCCTTTTGCTGATCTGTGGAAAAAGAAAGGAAAAGAGCATTGAAGCAGAGGAGAGTGCAATTTTTAATTGCCTGTTACAGGGCGTTTGTTATCGAGTTGTGCAGGGCTTTTGGTGCGTTTTTACATTTGGAGGGATTATATAATCTTTATTTTGAGAGCAGTAGGAGAGAGAGGCTTGTCTGTGGTGGTGTGGACCTTTGACCTGCTTTTTGTTTTGTACCCTTTGAGAGATGAGAGAGAGAGAGAGGGCCTTTGTCTTTTGGGTACCCTTTTTTTTTTTTTTGGACCTCCTCCCTGCTCCTCCTTTATCCTAAGTTTCACTTATCCGTTTTTTTTGGTTCAAATAAAAGGCACCACCACGTTTCTTATCAAACTTCAATTTGCCAATGCCACGAAAAAAAAGAAGCGTGCTTTATACCATCTCACTTTGGAAAATACTAGAATGAAATGGAAAAGAATGTCTTAACAAAAGAAAAATTGAATGAATATTTCTGATGTACTCGTCTTTTTTTTAGAATTGAGATTCGAATTTTACTTGATCTTTTTGATTGCTCGAATAAAAAGAAACTGAAACCTCATCACTACATGAACATCTCTTGTTCGTCATATTATTAAATATATTTTTTAGATAATTCGGACATGAATATGTAATAGTTGGTAGATGCTTTATCTCACGAATTATTTGTTCAAAAATTTCGGAGGCATAAATTTTGATAAAGTATTGGTCTAGTGTATCTTCACATAAATTGTTGGTAATATCTTTGAAGTTAGTGAATGAACTTTTCTATTACTTAAATTTACCAATCGTGAACGTAATAAATTGGAAAAGCTTTGTGTGATTTTACCGTTAAGATAAATGTTAGAATCCAAGCAAGTTAATATCCTGTGGATTTGCGGTGATACATAATAATGACATTTCTATATGCAGCGTACCGAAATGTCCTTTCTGTCAAACGGAATGATGAATGTGGAATTGATTTTTTAACAATTAATTTAAAATTTAAATCTATTTAAATTAGCTTTTGAAAATCACAAACCAAGAAAAAATTGAGAATTGGCTTTTTAATATTGATTAAGATCAGTTATGAGAAACTTTATAGCTAATCGATATTCGTAATAATGATCTTAATCTTAAATAATACCGACATAAGGGCACATTCAAGAAAAATAAATTAAATAAATTGAGAAGATCAAATAAATCATGCCGTCTCAATAGTGTGCATGATTTCCAAATTAAAAAAGGATGAATGAACAATACTACCCATAAAAGGCAAAAAAAAACCATATGCACACGTTGGAGCCATGCATGGATCCTTAAACATTTTGGTAAATATAAAATTCAAATACATTTTGGCAAATATGAAATTCAAATAGTTTTGGCTATATCAAGTATTTAATGTATATCAAAGAAGGGGAATGTTAGAGTTTTATTTACCCTCCTGAACTTGCATCTTATTTATTTGTTTATATATTTATTGGTCGAAAGTACTTGCATTTTTATTTCACTCGCTAACATCATTAACTTTTTATCTTTAGCATATTCCACGCACCTCTCTTCAAGGGGTAAAACGTTGTTGTTTCTTAAACTTTTAATTTAAATACGCTTCCTACCTTTTCAAATAAGCAACAAGATAGAACTTACCGGAATACAAATCGACACCACTTAAATTTCAGATTAGTCTAAAAACTCGACATCAACCCCAAAATCCCACACCTAATTCCTTATAATCTAATCTTGACTAGCTCATTCTCCACTAATCAAAATCAGATCTAAGGTCACGCGACCTGAAATTGCGTGTCAATATCGGCTTCTAGATTTTTACATTTAGTATTGCCAAATTTAACTTATCATAATTTATATTTCGCCATACGTGGGTGCAATTGGGCTGGACTAAGGTAGCACCAAAATTTGATGTCACATGTTAGCTTTTTTTATCATTTTAATTTGTTGGCCAGAATTGCCCCTTGTTAATTTAGATAACGTAATCACAGCGGGAGTGGTTGCGCTGCTTTCCCAAGGTGAGGTGACGGATATAAAAAAGGGCAGACGTAGTCGCTAAGGCATGACCGGCGCAACCATATATTATTTTTTATTTTATGCATTGCTGGGCAACCTTTTGAATTCATTCACCATGGACTTACATTGCATGGACGCAAAAGAAAAAGTTAAATTGGGGAGAATCGCACCATCAATTTCTGCGAAAAAAAACCTAGAATAAAAATAGCACGTGGATATGTCGACGTAGCATTTACACCGTTGAGTAAGAGTAGTATATGATAATGTGGTGTCTGCGTGTTTTGCCCGTGACATATTTCACCGCCGCCATCGCCACTCCATCCAGCCATCAACGACTAATTAACCACCATCATTCACCGGAAAACGCCAGCCCACCACCACCACCACCAACCACTGCGTCCATCATTACCACGGTTGTTAAATCGAAATACGGATCATGAATCAAAATGTTAAACTTATGAATTGTTAATCAAATCGAATCAAATTATAAAATTCAGTAAAGTACTTCAAATCAGTACTTTGTGTCATAGACATTTATAAATTTTATAAATAATTTCATAATATGCGAAATTTTGAGTAAGAATTACCATAGTGGAAAAGGAAATATGGATTTTGAATGGATGTAATGATCCATATAAATAATAAAATATATTTCTCAGGTCATTTTATGTAGGGAACATTTCAAATAAGAGCTTAAAAAATAGAGTCAATTTCTCAAAGGGATATAGAGCAGGTATTGTTTTAAATAAGAATATGAAGCGGCAAATTTAGTTTCAAAGTACTTTTAATTCAGCTTTATCAAAATGCTTTTGGCCTCCAAAACCCCTTGAGTAAATACTAGGTCTTTGGTATGCTTTTTGAAGTAGCTTTCAACCACATGCTCGCCTTAGGAATGCTAAAAGCCTAAAGCAAGTAGAGAACAACCTTTCAAAATAGCATTGATGGAATGCCGAAATTAGGGTTAAATAAACTTTTTCTCCAAAACTATCTTCATTAATTCTTCAATTTTTCAATTTTACCCCTTGTTGTTACTGTTAATCTTTTATGTGAGGGTGGTTGGCGAGGGCTAATGAGGTCAAATCTAACCGGTAAAGGGTTGACAAGAGACCAATGAAGGGCTGATGAGGTTGCGCGACCCACACAATGGTCACCTAAGGTCCCATGACCCCAAGCAGCCATGGGTCGTGTGACCCTCGCCCGAGGTCGAGTGACCTTGGTTGTTGATGCCAAATCTAGTTCTCCTATGGCGTGTACCATTCGTTGGAGTTGGTGAAGAGTTCGATTTCTTTTTAATAAAAAAAGAAAAAGAAAATTAAAGTTAAAGCCTTTTGCAAAAATTTATACAAAACATTACTTCACCCGGGAGTTGTTTTGTAAAGTAGTTTTTACCAAATGCAATTTGCATTTTCTCACATGGCTTTAGTTTTCAGCATTTGCATTGCATACAAAGCCTATTTCCAAAATTGAACCAAACCCACCCTAAAGGCCTAACTTTTCAACTAGCTACAATTGCACGGACATTTTCATCAAAGGCCTTTTTCCTTCCTTTTGGGCTGGGTTAATATCACAAAAACTTCAAACTAAAGTATACATATAACAGTTTTACTTAAACTAATTTTTTATCATGAAAATCCCAAATTTGTATATTTGAGATAAATTTAACTAAAAATAATTAATTTACCACAAAAATCTCCAAATTAATACATTTGTGATAAAATCACCATTTATAAATTTTCGTTAAATTGAATTAATATCACAAAAAACTACAAACTAATATATATAATATATATATATATATATATATATATATTATGTATGTGACAACTAATGATAAAATTTCAAACTAGTATATTCATCAACTATCTTATGTTATCAAATTCAATAATTTGACGATAAAATTTAAAAAAAAATTAAAACAAGGGTAAATTTATGACCGTGTACCGCTTATGGTAAATTTGTTACAAATGTATCAATTTTGAATTTTTCGTGATGTTAATTATTTTTTTAACTTTCTTCTATTCTCTTTTTTCTCTTCCTCTCGGGTATTATTGGCTGATGACGGCCAAGTACTTGGCTGACTTCCTTTATAATGATTGGCAAAAATGGTGGATGATCTTCCTTCTTATAAAGCCTTAATTTTGTTGAGAAGCAGCTGATGACGAAAGATGAAACCACCCTGCAATCATAATTTCTTCTTCTTCCTCCTCCTCCTCCTCTTTCGCTTCCCTTGCATAGAGCGACCTCGACCGACCTCGACGTGCTCCCGAAGCTCAAGATTGCCCCGGCCACACCTAGCTCCGCCGCCGCCCTTTGTGATTTGGCCGACTCCTCCTCCTCCTCCTCCTTGTCGCCACCTTTTCCGCATTGCTCCTTCACTGAATTCACGTTTGATGCCAACTCATGGGTCGTCTCCCTCAACTCACCTCCAACCCCGTCAAAATCGGCCTCCTCCTGATGTCCCTCCAATTTCTCAACCTCTTTGTCAACGTATTCTCTCGAGGCCTTCCTCGGTGGAGTCTTTAGGGCGATGACCGAGCTCATCGTCCTCGACGTGTACAACAATTTCATGGCCGCGCCGCCAAAGTGGGGCTGAAGTTGCCTTAACTTTACATCTTCTTAGGGAAGTAAGCCGAGATCGTAAAAGCCTTAACTTACCATTTTAAAGTAAAAATAGTGAATGATCTAGACTCAAGGAGATCACCAAAGTCCAAGAGGAAGAATTAAAATAGAGAACAGAAGAAATAAAAGAAAAAAAGAAATAGTAAAAAGGCCTTTGACAAAAATGCTCATATCACTATGACTAGTTTTTTTTTTTTGGTCGCTCTACTCTATTCCTACTCTACACTCACTTAACTCGCTACCCCGCTCTGCAGGGCGTGAGTCGAAACCCACTCTTGAAACTTACGCGCCTCCACCCCATTCCCTCATGAGAATGTGGGGATTTGAACCCCTTACCTCCCCCTTCCATATTGGAAGAGTGGCCACTAGGGCAAACTGTGACTAGTTGGAGAGATAGACTTTTATATGGGACTAAGATGGCCATTTTCAGACTCTTATTTGGAACAAAAAATTTACTCTAAATGTTTTTTGAAAAAAATAATCTCACTGCGAGATCCTTATTTGGAATTTTTCTTTCACTATAACGGCATCATAAAGTTTAAAATTATATTTTTAACTATCCTAAAACTATCAAAATGCAATATACATCATAAATATGAGAAAATTGAATCATTTTGATAAATAAACATATAAACGACCAAATCACTTGAATTGACAAATATGTATAAATTTATTAGTGAATTGATAGATTTGCTTATGATTCATGTGATTAACGATTCACGTGATGGTACATATCACTTAGGGCCTCAAGTTGAATTAAATCGTATGATAGAGATAGAGAGTAGTGCGATTCTCATAATTACGATCATCACACCGAATTCCACCTACACCATAGCCAACCACTAGCTTGACCACTGCCATCACCGACAACAACGCCATTGACTAGAATTTCTACCACCACTAAATTCGTTAGTCACCCTACCCAACACCTGCCGTCGCCGCCCTGAAAATCCACCACGGTGAACTAAAAGAATTCCAAATCGATCGCCCTCGAGCCAAATAGATCGGGTGATCGGCTTATAAAGTGGCGGGCAACCATGTTCATCCTGCTATCTCCATGCTACGACCGTATTTTAACAAGATCTATCCATGCAATCCCAAACAAAGGTCGCATGCAATCTAGACTTCCCGTGCGACCTCCGCCTGAGAGGTGATCCAAAGGCCGCAGCCCTATATATCTCTAGAGATTATACTCTCAGTCACTGAAATAAGAACAATGGCAATAATGACGACACGATCTTGAGAAAAGAAAAGGGAAAGAAATTTTATGTGCTCACTTGGGGAAAAAAAATAAAATCACTTGGTCGTCCGTGTCATTATTTTGACCTAATTATGCAGTCCATGTCAACAAAAATTATCTTGACATAGCGTAGTCAAGTTAATCGAAACCTCACAATGAACGCAATTAAAATAATTGACATACTCTATTAAATAAAAGGTTCATATTCTCAATTGCCAAATCAAGACAAAAATGCAGATGCTTGACATGTCATTATCCAAGATAAACAGAATGATAATGTTACAGAATATGCTTATACTCCTAGTCACGGTTCTTAAATTCTTTTAATTTGATTCAAATTAATCTACTCATTACTTCCACCCAATTTTGTCTTTCTAATTAATTTGATTTTGTCACCGTCCGATGTGACAATTTGATTCTACTATCGAAGCGCCTTTTGCTAATGTGACTCTCGAATTTCCACATTAGAAAGAAAAAAGAGAGAAAAAGATTATGTGAGAGAGAGAGAGAGAGACCCACTACCTCATTCAAGGCTCCGGGTCTCGGTGATGGTGGCCGACGGGCCCGGGGGTGCAAGAAGAATGGTGGCGCGGCCCCCCTCTCATCCCCTCCATTCATTCGTTTCCCTTCTAATCGTAGTCGATGTGATTGGACAAGCTGGGGACTATGAACCTCACGACTCCAAGAGTGCGTGGACAATTTTGTACAACATCCCTAAAAAGGAAGAAGAAAGAAGAAGATTCAATTGCGAGAAATCGAAAAGGCTTTCGCATTATCTCATCGTCGATACGTAACTGGCAAAGTTGAATCGACACACGATGTCGTTTTCGGTTCAGCAGTCGATTGGCGAAAAGAATGCTAAACCTTTCAAAAGTTCATTGTGTTTTAGTCCCGATGTTTGCACCATCTTCTGTCTTTTTCTGCATGTAACTTGGTGAAGGCACACTCATGTTCAGATATAGAGAGATTTAAAAGGTTGGTACGAACAAGGAATGTGGGATAACTAAGTTCAGTGACATGGATAGATTCGAGCTTATCTGGAGTGATATTTCGTTTAGAAAGATGTAATATTTACGAATTTAGTCCCAAACCTTTCATTTTTTATTTTTTATAATCCTCAATTTTTTTTTGCAAAATTCTAATGTAGTGATGTCGCATGGAAACCTTTTAGCTAATTGCCATCGGAGATTATTGGCATGGCGTCTAGTCGTCACCTTCCTCCTATGTGACATTTAACACGAACAACTCATTGATCACTAACTCAACGATAATTGGCCAGAAGTGTTATATTGGGATATTGCTCAAAGATTTACGAAAAATTTAAGACTAAATTAACATTTGTACAATAGATTTTGAATTGAATTGATTTTTTTTCCTTTTGGAATACCATTCTAATAATATCTCATTTGGACTCTATATGTCCTAGAAAACTAAGACTCATATACTAAATGGTTGCAAATTCAAGGCCTATTAATCGGGGGGAGTAATTCCAAGTTCCTTATCTGGAATTTATCCGTCGAAATGAGTTCTTCATTTTTTGGAACTTAGAACATTCCTACGTACCCTAGAACCTACCCTAGGTTTCAAGGTATTAGGGTTCCTTTTCTTATTTTTTTTCATTTTTTTCAATAGCAGCAATAATTTATAAAATATAAACATGTAAATAGTATAAATAATAAAAAGTTCAAAGCACTTGACATAAGATCTAAACTATAAAATTTCAATCCTCAATCATCTAAGAAAAATTGCTCCAAATTATAACCACCTAAAATCAAAAGAAACACCAATCATATTTAATCACTTAACAATAATTTTAAATTAAAATCATTGTCACTTAAACTTAAATTATAATTAAACAATCTTACCACATATATCCTTTCCACCTCAACTTGTAAACCAAGTTTATGTGAAGTAGGCATATTATAGTCCAAATTCAAATGGAGGTTGATAAGGAAAATATTAAACATTTTTAAGTACTTTCGACCTACTCTTTTTATCTCAAGACCTAATCCAAAATAAAAATACCACTCAAAATTTTTAGTCAATACCCTTTGCACTGGATCAAGCAGTTTCCACGTGTTAGAGACCTAAACTTAATCAATTTATGGAGCTTGCAGCGTATTTCAAGTAATTAGATGGCTCTCTGTGTTGCCATCCTTGGGCTGTCAAAAAGTGCTATTTATCTTTTTTAGTCGTACAACTCGTCATCCTGCATGTTCCTGTAATAGAGATTTTGAATTCATATAGTTTCAAAGCCAATATGTTCTTAGATCGGGGGTTAAAAACATCAACACCTTGTCTCAGAGAGAGAGAGAGAGAGAGAGAGATCAAAAAGTTTATAGAGTACCAAATAGTTCGTGAATCTAATCTATCCACAGAAACATCATGATCAAACTATGCCCATCGAGATCAAAAAGTTTATAGAGTACCAAATGGTTCGTAAATCTAATATATCCACATAAACATCTTGATCAAACTATGCCCATCGAGATCAAAAAGTTTATAGAGTACCAAATGGTTCGTAAATCTAATCTATCCACATAAACATCATGATCAAACTATGCCCATCGAGATCAAAAAGTTTATAAAGTACCAAATGGTTTATGAATCTAATCTATCCACATAAACATCATGATCAAACTATGCCCATCACTTAATCTTATGCTGGTTTCCAATGCAATGGCACGCATAATTTAGCCGTTGTATCAAAAGAAGAATAATTTCTTATAAAATGAAAATTGCTTCATTTTTATTTTAGGCTTTTCTCAATTCCCTCAATTTGGTCTTGAATCTCTGTTCGAATCTTAATTCACGATGCGGTTTTCTGTTTTCGATTAAGTTCTTGGGGGAATTGAAAACCGGTGATTCTAAAAAAAATGGAATCGGGAATCGGATCAAGGGCTTTGCGATTTGAAATTGACTTGGTTCTTCAATTTTCTAATTTTACTTTGAAACTATGCTCAGATTCTATTATTAACTCGAATAACCGCTGCCCTTTGCCACATCACATTGAGTACTCAAAACCCATTTACTATGTGAGGGTTAGAATCTCTAGGTAGACCTAGGATTTCCCCATTAATTATATATGGAGCTATTCTCTTTTCTCAAATGCAACATGGCCATTAATTCTAGTCGTGGAAGAAACAGCAACGACAGTGATAATGATGACAAGAACGACTGTCCGGACCAATGACAATAAAGTCGTGTGGTCGAACCATGATTATAAAAGAAAAAAAGACTAGTTGGCTCCAATAATGACAATTATCATAGCAGTAAGAATAATGAATAATAACAAGGGTAATGATTATATGTTATTAAATAAGACCTACGACCCAAGACCGGTTTGGCTTATGTAAGGAGGAAGAATATCAAACTCTGGCGTTTCCTGTACGCTTGAACGGCGATTAAAATGAATCCATCATTTTACGTGCAAAGAAGTATTAGTTAGGGTTTCGCTACGATAATCGATGACAATAACTTTTTATAAAAAGTAAGCATCATTTTTTTAATATTCTTTGAAATATTAGGTGTCACACCTCATTTTTAATATTTTGAAAAATCAGCTTGCGGATAAAAATCTCTTGTATAATTATTTTTGGAAGCTCAGGAGAGCATGTTTTATGCATTTTTTAAGTCAAATTGCATGGGTTAAAAAGCTAAATATTCTAAATGAGTTATATATACTTGCGATAGATTTTTCCAAGTGTAAAGACATGCTTCCATAGGAAAGATGAATCTTGCAATTCGTAGGCAAGTCCTCTTCTGACATTCCAAGATTGCTAGTAAAGAAAGTATCAGAATGTTCAGAGCCAGCAACTATGTATTCTAATCCTATTTTTGCACAGCAAAGTGCGTCCAAACAGGACACAGACCGCCAACGTTGTACTGTGCCTCCACATGTATATGCTCGAGGGATTTGAAGTTAGGTTATGCTGATTGTTTAAGTTGAAAGGATGAATGCTCATTGAATATTTCATTAAATCAAGATGTTGATATATTCACTCTCGCTAGCTGTTTAATCTTGTGAGATTAGCAATGGTCTGAGATAAGATCTACACCTTAAATTCGATAAGTTATTGGCGGGTGTGGATTTACATCAATTAAGGAGATATAATCATGTAAATCTGACGCCCCACTTACGCGTCTTATTAGAAAATTTAAATTTCATGGTGTTCACAAAGTAGAACTTCTTCAATATTATAGACGAGTTAAAGGTTAAAGATGGGGGTGTTGGACTCATGCTAACCCTAGCTTAAGTTTGGTATAGATAGATACAAAAGGCCTAGGGCCTTGGAAAATGATAATGTTTTTCTAATAACCACAGAAATTAAAAGCGAGTGCCTTGGTTCATAACATGATTTGCTCTAAAAATATTCATAAAGAAATCGAATTCTTATAATCTATGATTCCGTGGCACTTTTACGGAATAAAATCGATTTTTATGACTCCTCCTTTCCGCTTTTCAAAGCCTCTTGACTTTCAATTCCCTCCAGCGACGAAATTCAGCGATGAGAAATATGACAAAAATTGAACCTTTTCTCACTTACTTCCCCCTAACAAGGTTGCTCTCTCGTCATTGACAAGTGCCCCTCCACCTATTCTTGCTGATCCCGTGCCTTCTGTCCTTATCCCAAATCCCGCGGATAAACCCGCTAGATTCAAATCCCCCATGAGTGTGCAGATGAATTGACAGTCGAAATAAACAATCAGATCGCATTCATCACATAAGCTCTGGTCTTGGCTCTTCCATGTGCAGCAGGTGAGGTAGAGGAAAGTGGAGGTTGTTGGGTGTTCGATGGTCATCTTCAGTATTTCTTTTTTTTTTTCTTTTTTTTCGAGAGCTTAGTCAAGACAAGAGCTAGGTTCGATAGTCAAATAGAATGGCGACAACCTTTTTGTCTTGAACAAACCCTAAATCGTATTATTATTGATTATGGAGCCTTTAAGTGGGCTGTTGTATTAAGAAAGTGGCAGAGTTCATCATGTTTCGGCAACTACATCCGAAATGATAATGATATTCAGTACATTAGAAAGATGTAAAGGAGTGGCGAGAAGGAGGGGGGATACGGATGATGCCCTTTTTTTGGGCTGAGTGGAGTTTTGTGCCCTAAAAAGAGAATAAGTTCTTATTCTTTGATGCCCACTCTCTCCTCTTATCTCTCTCTCTCTCTCTCTCTCTCTTTTCTTTCTTCTTTTGAAGGGAATAAAGTTGCTATATACGCCCACAGAGAATTTAACACCCTCCTTTTCTTTGTACAAGAATCTACTCACAAAAAAAAAGGAGGAAAAAGAAAATTTGACATTCGTTGGGTTGTTGAGGGAGCGAGAGGCGTACTCGGAGAATTTTCTTGATATTTTTGACATAGTATCGTCGGTCGAGCAAGTGTGCGTCGATACCGGGACACGTGCATCACTCGATATCCGTTGAACAAGAACATTTGATTGTGCCATGGAACTAGCCATCCACATGTCCTGCGGTCTAGGGTTTTCTTATATAGCTTAGGACTTTGGGAGGGTGTGATTTAAGAAATTGCTAAGGAACATGCAAGAACATGGAGTACAGATGTTCTCCAGGCAGACCTAGAAATTCCTTTGCTCTCATCATTTGCGGTCAACTATTTGTTAAACATATATTGCTTCAGTGGGAATCCAAAGGGCAATGAGAGCGCTAATCACGACAGAAAAAAAGCCACTCTCCTTCTCTTACCTCTCTCACCTCTGGTTCTCTGTGTCTGTGAAGAAAAAGGGCTGCTAAATGCACAAAGTCCACAACTGAAGAAAGTTAACAGCATGTTGAAAATGGGAAATATAGATAAATTATATATATGTCTTGCTTGCACTCGAATGCCTTGAAGAAGTGTCATTATTATGCATAGAGTGTTGAAATATGATAACCCACTTTATCTGCATTATGATGTTGTTAGGTGACCAGTGACCCACCAGTAATACCCAAGTCCTCATCTTATTTCATACTCTTGACCACACAAGATGATGGAAGAGAAGAAAAGTGAAAAAATAAAAATAAAAATTGGTAGTCTCAAGACTACTTTTATTAAGTACGGCCTTCGATATGTAGTTCTGTTTCAACACTCGTTCTTTGAAAACAGAGAAGATTAATTTTATAGTTTGTAGCATGCAAGAGTTGGAACCTGCACAATTTTTCTAACCTTGAAACTTATTGCATGAGAATTCTATAGAGTGTGCCTACCGATAAGCCATTTGATACCACCTAAGTTTCTGTCGAGAAAAGACTAAAGCCGGACATATGGTGCAAGAAAGGGTTTCTTCAACCTTCTAAGAGCTTGTTTAGTATGGATGGAGTAATGCTATAGTAACATTGTAGTTTTGTTGTGTTGTACGTGCGTTGTAACTCGTTTGTTTGGTGACGAGTGGTTTGAAGCAACATCACTTCGAAGTTAGATGGAGCAGCTTTCTCGAAGTTGACGTGAGGCGTCATGGCAAGGCAACAAAGAAAGGTTGCTAAATGCCTCACAGGATCAAGATGAAAGCACCCAATTAGGCAATTGTAGCTTAGACACTCATAGCCGTTGTGCAAAGATGATACCGAACATGCTTTATATACACATTGAATGGTTCTATTTGGAAACGGGCCTAGCTGCTTCAGGCGAATATAGCTTAAAATGATAATTTATCTTTGAAGTTGAAGTACGAATATATGAGATTTTTATGAGATCCAAGCACAGGTATATAAACATCAGGAATTATCACTTCTATGACGTATTATGCCATTTCAAATGGAGTGACTCATGATTTTGTATCGGTGGCCATGTCTTAAATTTCTTATTCAAATCCAATCTAATATGTTTTAAGACAGTAGTCAAAAGCACGATCTTATATAATATCATTTTAACATCTCGATACCTAAAAACATTAATTATATCGATTTCATATTGGGTATGTAAATAAGTTGGATAGATCGGACATATTTGACTTTCAATGAAAAGATCACCATATCACTTAGAGGTATAGCTTAGACAAATCAAATTTTATTAAGCTCATCCTTATTCTGTGTTGTCCCGTTTTGGGCCAAACTTGGACCGCCTCCTTGAAAAATCGTAGCTTGCGGCGGGTCTTAAAACCTTATTTTTCCATTTCTTTATTTCTTCCTATTTTCCTTCAGTGCGAAAAAACCATTAGCCGACACGTGGCCGATGGTCCATTCATCAAAAGGGGGGCTGATTCTCTGACTATTCCCTCCTTTGCTTTGAAAGATTTATATGATATATTCTTTGGCTGGACATGCATAGGGATTAGAGATTCTCTGACAGTTCTCCCAAAATGCAAATTTGTTGGTTACCTTTTTTATTTTATTTGATATCAAATTCTTTATTCGCTCTCCAAACCCTATTATTTTTTGTGATCAGAGGAAAGAAAGACAAAAAAATTTAAAAAATTTAAAAAGAAAGGCATTGCTTGATTATGCAAGGCAAGGCATCTTGTTGGCAAAGGTATTGGTGTGGGCCCATAAAGAGGGAAATCAACACCCTCGAGGATTGATTGAGAGATTGGAGGAATCTTCTTGCTTTATGTGATGCTTCTCTTGCACCAAAAGTTTCCAAAGCCCTAAATCAAAAAAGGAAAATGGTTTTGTACAATTAAAAAAATATCGGAACAATTTGTGCAACTTGAAAAGCTCCATTTTTTTTTTTATGTATATACAAAACTTTGAGTGGCGAATCAAATGTACATTTTACAATTGATAACTTTTTTTTTTTTTGCAATTTATCATTATCTCTATCTTCTACAATAAGGGTACTTGGAACATTTCAATTCAAACAATCTTTTTAAGTAGAAAGAGAGAGAAAGCTAAAATCTTTTCAAAAGATTCAAATTAAGTTTGTATTTGTGATATTATGATGTATATAGGGAGTAAGAGCTTTTAAAGTAGAGGTGATTACGAGCCTAGTAGCCCACTGTTTAGTGACCGTGTTGGTCGCTTTTTGTTTTTCTTGTTTTTGTTTCTCTTTGCCTTTGGCTCTTTCTTCGGCTCCCTTCCACTCTTTCTACTTACTGTAGTTAGAGTGTAAGTCTTTGGTGCCGCTTTTGTATTTGTCTTTAGCTATTTATCCATTACCTTTACCAAAAAAAAAAATAAAGTCCTCGATTCATAACTATGGTTTGAGCAGTGTTTTTGAGTAAAAAATCAAATCAATGTATCTTATCTATCTCCCATTATTGATCAATTTATCAAGACTAGATATCATTTCTCACATGTGGAACAAAAACTTTAACCTAGATATCTTGTTGCTCAAGTTCACTCTAGTTCAGAATCTTCAGATATGTTCGAATGATTTTAACTTTTTGCACCTAAAGACAAGAATGATAGTAACTCCAAGGGAATGCTCGTATTGGAGCCTCAAAGGAAAGAGCTTGTGATATCTTGATTTTAGCGATTTCTATACCTTAAAATGAAATCGAACAATATGCGGAATGGATTGCCAGCTCCTTTAAGACCTTTGGGTAAAAAGAAGAGAAAAATGTAGCCCGTTGACCATAAAGCGTTTAAGTTTTTGCGTGTTATGATAGTTTCTTTATACAAATTGCCCCAAAAAAATGCGAGACAGTATAGGTCTGACAATGACATTATAGGTGGAACATAGAACGGCCTTGCAATGACATTATAGGTGACCTTGAATTTGTTCTCCCTAGAATGACTTTCAAGTATTCATCTAAATCCGATGGGCTGAATAAGCCCATTTGATAGTGAGATTGCCCGCTTCTTTCCTTGGCACTCTTTCTCTGCAATAGGAATTTTCCTGGATAGCCTTCAGACTTCAATCTCTTGGGCAAGCTTTCCCTTCAGATCTTGCGTGGAATTGGGTTACCCAATAAATGCGAATGGGTTATTCATTGATTAGGATTCGCCGACAACGCAGTAAGCTTGCACGCACGAGGGGCACAGAAAGAAATCTCTTGATTTTTTTTCTGTTTTTCTGAAAAGAGGCATAACCGAGTGATTCTAAATAATGTGGAAACGGAATAAAGAATGAAGTTGCAGAAAAGAAATAACAAAACTGGAAAAGGCCCAAAAACAGAAATGTGCCATGGACTTTGAGACCCGAAAAGATTGCAACTGGGCAAACCAATTTAATCATGACGTAACACTGGGAACGGTTTTTGCGAATTCGAATCATGGGCTCCGTAAATGTTAAGGTCGTTTATCGGTCACAGGACATATTCTTGTCCCCAGCCCGCCCATTGGATTTTTGCTTGTCCGAACGCTCTGGAAAGTCTTTGAGCCGCGTCTACGTCAGTAGAATGCCCCGGAAAATGTAGAATTGGACTCCATAGCATCACCCTATACCGAGATTCCGCTATTGCCATGATTATACTCCAACACCACCAAGGTCACGGAACGACGAGTCTCCGCCACCACTTGCCACCGCTGGAGACCTCGGCACTCGGACTCGAGACACTGGCGCCGGAGGTCGGGACCTCGACATTAGGGACCTTGGATCTGAGCCGGAGAACCTAATGCTCAGGCCGGGGACATAAAAAAGCTCTAAAAGCACGGATCACTCTAAATAAAACATTTTTGATACAGCAGAATTGTCATCACATATTAGAGATCCTTAAAACCCCAATCCCTCCATTTTGTGTGGGCTCTGTTGAGACTCCTCTATAAACAATAGTAAATGTGATAACTCAGTGCAGCCATTGAGAAGCTCCATGCCTTTGGTCCTCCAGCTTCCCCTTTAAATATTATATTCGAGAGAACATAAGCAAAGAACCAACAAAGTGTAGGATTGAGACCGGGTGCCCTACACTTCAGTGAGTTACATTTAATATATTACATGTAATATGGTATTAAGATATATTCTTTGACATATATAAATGGAGCGGGGCAGAATGAACAACTTCTATGTACACAAGCCATATACTGTCCCCGCCTCATGCCCCGCCGAATACACCTAGAGTGCAATTTTCGTGGGGAGAATTTGTTTGATTCGGTGCTGGGGCACGGATTCCCCTTGCCCATCCATCCATAGCCTTAAGTTATCATCACCTTACTAGTTTTCTGTGATGCAAATGTCGATGTATAAAATATGTAACATGTTAGTGTGCTAACGGTTTAAGACATATTGAGAAAAATCTCACCTGATATTTTGAAAATGACAAAATAATCAAAGTCTACTAATATGCGTATTTGAGCGTGCAGCAAGAACAACTTCCATGTACACAAGTCATAAACAAGTAGTGTTAATAGCAAGATGCCTCAAGCATAGAAAAGCCTTTGACTTTGCAGAAGGAGAACAAGCTATTGGATGGTCTGGAAGGATCTTTGTAGAAGGAGAGCAAGCTATAGAACGCGAGTTCGTTAGAACTTAGATGCCCCAATGGAAGGTGAACGGTTTATATAACATGAGGATGTCAAATTACTTAGAAGAACCTGTTTGTAGAAGGTGAATAGATCATATTACGAAAATTTGTGAAATATCTGAAAGGACCATTCAGCAAGAGAAGTACATGCTACAAACGACGTAGATGATTCTATATACAAGCCTCCATGATCCAAATGAAAAGACCCAACTCTTTAGCAATTTAAATTGGACTTATTGGTTTGACCAAAAAAAAAAGAAAAATTGGACGTATTGGCATTTTGTAGCTATTATCAAGTGTTGGAATTTGCTAAAATTGGCATGGAGTTAATCAAATCGGATTTGCTATATATGGATAAGTAGAAGAGTCTAGACTGTATAAGCAGAGTGTTCTACTTGGGGGCTATCCTTTAATGCTTCACAGGATGTTTTGATGATCGAAAAAGGTTAGACCAACAGCTACTTGACTAGATAAAGCTTCCTAACGATTATTTTGAAGCTCGGAAGTCTATAAAACATATCAAAATGGTTGGTGGGATTAAGAAGTTCATGAATAAGACTCTCTATTGCATCGATTTTTCTTGGTTTCCTTTATACAAAATAGAGTGGTTTTTAATTGTAAATCTCTTAAGAGAATGTGATTGTTTATAATATGAAAAGAGAGTGATAGAGTATTGTGAAGGTGCTCGAATTTGCAATAGCAACTCTAGACGCTTCAAGTAAAAGTAGAACATTCTTCACAGGCTGCAATATCTCTTAGATTACACAGTGAATTCCAGTCTTGTTGAGGCTGTTGGAATTTGGAGAGTAAAAGTAAGACAAATAGAAGAGTGAAATACTATAAACCTCATTTGCATTTCTTCTATTCCTTAAACTCTTTCAATCTTTGCTTGATAGGAGACTGTGATTCTGCATAAGCATATAGGTTTTTACGACATTGATGTTCCTTTTACATACTATCCATCACGTATCTCAAGTTTCCTAAAATAACCAATTTACCCCTTCTCGGTTGGCATGCCTGGTCCATTACACATTTAGCTATGTTTCAATTGATAGACTACAATTTGCACATCATGTAATTGTCATGGTAATAATGCTGCAGGAAGAATATTGTCTCCCACACATGGCGTATGCATGAAGTCATTGTGCAGTTTCATGCGTTACACGGCTTGCGTTAGATGAATGCATACTAAGAGTGGACTAGCATGCTAGATCACCACGCACAAACTCACTTAGAGAGAGAGAGTCAAATCCCAAAATCATAATTGAGGGCAGCCTTACAATTGCTAGACATTATTAAAATGGTTCTTGAATTTTGGTCTAATATGCAATATCATCATTAAATTTTTAATTTATTTAATGTGGTCCTCAAACTTCGATTCAATATTAAATGTGATCCCTGAAGTTTTAAACATTTTCATGTAATTTAGAGACTACATTGAATATGCATTAATAGTTTATGGATCACATTTAACAAATTAAAAGTTTTTGTACGATATTACTTATTTGACCAAGTTCAAAGACCACATTGCATCGATGAGAAGTTTAAGGACAATATTACACATTAAACAAGATTCAATGACCATTTGTGCTACTATCCATAAAAAAAAAAAAAAAGAAAAGAATAGTATCTCTTTCCAGTAAATGACTTTCAAAATTGTTCTAAGTGAAATCCCCCGGAAACTTTATGATCTTTTTTTCAAAAGAGAAGATACTATCCATGTATCAAAATAATACTTAAAAGGCACGCAAAAGGCTTTCAAGCATAGCAAAACCCAAATAGTTGCAGAACAAAGCAAAAGCTAGAAAGCAAATAATAAAGCACAGTCTGCATTCAAAAGCATAGTCTTGGAAAAGCCAAAAGAAAAAAGAAAATGGAAAAAAACAGAAAAGGTGTCGCAGTGGTTCCGAGCATATCATGACAACGGTTATTTATGATGCGGTCGTCTTTCGTTGTGCATGGCATTTGGTCCCCCTCAGATCTTTTCTTTCAAAGGAGAGTTCAGAAGATCTCTGAAACTCCAGTCGGACCCTTAAATAGTCTGCGAATGATCATGTAGTAGTTTGATGAATTCGTTGAAAGTTGTCTGCCGTTGTGAGGTGCCAACCCTACGTTCCTGGAGATCAGAGTACAACGAGTCAACTATGTAGACAACGAAAACAAATATCGAGCTCAATCCAACTGCATCAGAGAGAGAGAGAGAGAGCCTTTTCTCTCATTGTGATTCTGTTCACCTCTCTGGGGAAATGCTTAAAAGCCTCCCTTGCATATTCTTCCAAACTCGCTGTTCCCGCCAGCTGATCAGCACTTATGGCAGCCGCACAGAATTCTTGGAAATCAAACTTTGCTCCATATGCCAAATTAGAAACCTGACACAACCACGAAGGCAATTTTTCCACGGTTAGATATTTTTTTTTTTTTTTGAATGAGTTCTCTGTCTGCATAAACCAACTAATGTGATGATAGGGACTGTTGTTAACAGTTGCTCTCAGAGCACTTGTTAAATATACATAAGGTGGAAATATTAGAGTTTTCAAGCATTAATCGTGCATATTACCAGAACAGCTAATGCATTGCTATTTCTTTGCATTTCCATATTTATCATGCTAGTTGTTTGTCTGCATAACCCAAGTGCTCCGGATAAGTTTTCAACAACATCCCACTGATATTTTCAAGCCTTACCTCATTGGCATACTCAAGAGTCCCTGAATGCTTCATAGCCTCGGTAGACCTCCTTGTCACAGCCTGGTAAATTGACACTAGTCACCATGAATTCTCAATTGAGAAATAAAAAAAGAAAAGCAAAACCAATGAAGTGCCACAAGCAATAGGATAACAACTGACCTCCTTAAAATCCTGCATCAAAATAAAACCCTTTCTCCCGCCTAATATTTCAAACTGTTTCCTGAGGTAAGCTAGCTGAGCCTTTGTCAATGTCATTACAAGAGCCTGCTCCAGTGGTAAAGATTCATAAGTTCAGTTCTTAGAACAGTAGGCAAAAACAGTCACAGACTCGCATCTGATTTGAAGGTGGAGAAAGAAAATCATTGAAAAGTGAAGAACTATGTCAGAGTGTATGATTATTCTGATGCAAGCTCTGTCTGTCCCCTGATTAGTCGAATCACGAAATTCAAGATGCAGCGTACAAGCAAAATTAGTCTTTGAGACAGCAGACAACAGGAGATAGACAAATTCGGTAAAATCACCACTTACCTGCAAAGCTGCTTTTTGTGGAGGAGATGACCTCATATAGGCTATTACAAGCCTACACATCATCATATCTAGTGGTATCTTGACATCATGGTGAGAAACCAGCCAAGGAAGACCTAATGAAAATTATGGGAATTCGAAGATCAGATCAATATTAATCTGCAACCCTTGCTAGGTTTGATTAGGGATAAAACTTAGCAAACTAATAAGGCCAGGTTGCCAATTACAAATTGATTGCTATTCTTCTGTATGTTATTCTTTGTTTAAATGGCTCTATAGACTTACACAAAGCCTGGGCAGCCGTTGGTCTCCTTCTGTAATTCTTGTTCAACAATCTCTTCACAAAATCAATTGCCTCAGGGGATCGAGAAGGCCATGGGTCTTCATCAAAACTTGGCTCTTCCTCACGGATCGCCCGGAATATTTCAGATTGATTCTGCCC
This sequence comes from Eucalyptus grandis, assembly GCF_016545825.1. Taxonomy (NCBI): domain Eukaryota; kingdom Viridiplantae; phylum Streptophyta; class Magnoliopsida; order Myrtales; family Myrtaceae; genus Eucalyptus; species Eucalyptus grandis. The sequence goes on along the minus strand of NC_052619.1, from coordinate 3,276,618 downwards.
CCAAAAGGGTGGATCACCACATAGTAACATATAGGCAATGACACCAATACTCCACATGTCTGCTTCAGTTCCGTAGGATGCATGTAGAACATCAGGAGCTACAGTAAATTCGCTTCCCACAAAATCCTTCAACCTGCCACCTGCAGAGATTTCACATTAAGTCCAACTCCACACTCTCAACAGATGGGAATATCTTAAAGTTCAATCTGTAGTTCTAACCTGGATTTATATATTCAGAAATTCCAAAGTCAATGAGCTTAAGGGAGAGTTCTTATCTCCTGTCGCAAAAAGAAAATTCTGGAAAGAAAATCAAGCTACCATTAGTAGACAGGATTGTTGCGGTTTAGATCACTCATTAGTAGGTAGGCAGGGAAGGCAAAGTACCCACTGCATTATTCCACAGTTATACACTATGATGGAACACCTCGAGGCTGGAATAACCTCATATCACACCAGTATTGGTCAAAACAATAACAATGACCTCATTTATCCAAAATCATGCATATTCCCATCCAAGGTCATTATTTTCTAATACATAACTATAATGAGAAATCAATGTAAATAATGGAAAAATCTGAAATCCCATGAAGAAAGTTTAAAAAGGGAAAGCAGTACCGTATCTAAAAGTCAAAATCTTATTAAGGAACATGATTGTACACTTTGAGACAGAAACATAAAGCTAGATCAGAACAGAGCCAATCTAATGTATCTGAAACAACAGGAGGATCAAGACATTAAACTTCAATGATAGTCTATGTTTCATGAATACATTCTCAAAAAGTATGATCAGCAATTGATCAATTACCTCTGGCTTTAGATCACGGTGAATAACTCCCTGGAGATGACAGAAGGCTACAACACTCAATATCTGAATGATAACAGCCTTTGCATCTTCTTCAGGGTAATCTTTATCACTATACAAGACAAAAATGGTTCCATCCTCTTAAGGATTTGAAAGGTGCACTTAAGCTCAACTAAAAACATAGTAAAACAAGCTTAGGATTTGATTAACTAAGCATTAGAAACACAATTTTACCTTGAAAATATTCTGTCAAACAACTCACCTCCTTGACACAACCTGGAAAACAGAGAATACACTGGATAAACCCCAAAAGTTTAATGGTCAAACATAAACTGACAGATATTTTGCTTGAGACAAATACTGAACAACCAGAAGTTCCATCGGTTAATATGTTTTTTGAGTATAATCAACCAAAAATTTACCTACTTACTGAGCACAGTCAAATAGGTCAAAAAATAGTTGATTCTTCAGTGCTGAATAACCATAACCTTCCCCCAATTCGTTGGGATTCTCTCAGTTCAGATGAACAGAATAATCATTTTGCAGGTTGACCACTCCTATGTTACTTGTAAGATTGCCATGTAATTTCCCCTCATGATCTGGTCTAACTCCCCTCATGCCAAAATCCCAACGCCAGACTTAATTTTAGTAGTAATTATGACATGTTTTATACTGAGAAGCTCACAGCTTCACACCAGAAACAATAAAGATGACAGAAAACAGAAGCATAGGCACTTGGCACAATTGAAACATACTCCATGACTATGTAAACGTTGTCTCCATCTTCATAGGCATCATAAAACTGGATTAAGTTCTTATGTCCAATTCGTTCAGTTAATGCCCGCAAAATCTGCACTTCTCTTCTCACGCACTCTACATCAGTTGCTGTTGTCATCTGCAAAGTACAAAAAAGAGATGCTTCAATAGTTCCTGCAGACAAATGCTCCAAAGCATCACATCCTTTGCAGCAACGCTGATACATACATCCCTTTCATCTTTCCATTTCCCGGGAATGTAAAGCTGCTCTATAGAGAACCTGTGGTGCGGCAAGTTCATACGATCAAGGCAACAGATCTCACTTTCTTGAAAACTTCACTGATCATCCTTATTTCTTTCTCAAGTGAAGTGAAATATGACTAATGGGCCTTGGAAGTTGAGTGTGTATGACTCAGTAGTTCCTTAGTATATAAAGCTCAAGGGATCCAAACTATGAAAATTCAACCATCGTATCCAAGGAGCATTTCACCTAAAATATCTCTTTATGACCTCTCAGACAGACTCCATCTACTAATCAGAAAAAAAAATAGACTCCATTCCCAAACATGACATATATAAAGACACTGGCACAAATCAGGGCAGCGAGTGAACAAGAGATTTCTCCAAATAATTGGAATTACCCAAAATAAAGCAGTTGACTGAACAATCAATAATGAACAGTAACCATCACAGTATACTATACACTCATCTGTCAACCACTAGCAGTTTCCACACAAGTAAAAGCAGGTATATTCTGATAGAAACCCGCCCAAAAAAGAGGACCATCGCAATTTTTTTGTTGATTCGAATACACAATGAAGATACCTACTAAATAAGAACCAGAATCCATATAAAATTCTTTCAAGAAAAGGCAAATGACGCAGTAAGATCCGAAGAGGGAATACAAAAGAAAACGAAACCTCTGATTTACGGATGACTTTGACACCAACTTCTTGGCCTTTCAAGCTGCCCTCCTTGGCCTTGGCAGAGCATGTGCGCCCAAAACCGCCCCTCCCAATCTCCTCACCCATCTCGTACTGCGCGGCGAACTGGTCCAAAAACCCGAAATTCTTGTCCAAACCAATCTCAAACTCACGCCCTTCATGGGTTTCGATGGGAATTCTGTGACCGGGTTCCATTTAATACTGCAAACCCAATAAGCCAAAAAGTCGCTAAATAGGCGAGAAAACTATTGTTTATCGTTCGACTTGAGTCCCAAGAAAGAATGTTAACTGAAAACCCAATAAGCCAAAAAGTCGCTAAATAGGCGAGAAAACTCTTGTCAACAAGCAGCTTCTCATTCTGATCTTCCCGGGAAGAGATAGATTTCGCAAAACCTTTCCGGAAAATACGCCACGAGCTAGCAATTCTCAGCAGACTAGCTAGAAAAGCAACTTACCTCTTTTCTTGTTTCCTGGTCGAACCAAAGCAAAAAAACCCAGAAAGGAAGAAGAAGTAACAAGAAAGGGGCGAAGCGATCAGGCTTTACACAGAGGTGAAACCACCGCTGCAAAAACCGACTCCAAGCATTTCATATGCCAAAAAAGAATCTTCGAAAGGTACCCGGGGCTGGCGCGTTCCACGACTTTATCTTTTGTTTGCTGTCTTCGCAGGACCCGAGCGGGTGGGAGCAGAGGTGACGAAATTGGAACGTGGGACTGACGTTTGGTCAAAACAGAAATAATGAAGAAAAGCGTTTTGTGCAGGTGTCATTCGGGGACGATTCGCTCAGACAAAAGCGACAGGTCTTTACTGTTTTCCGCACCTACTACCGACAGCCGCCATCCTACGAAACTACTCCAGCTCCAGCCCGTGGTCTTTGCTTCACCACACCGCCGCACAAGCCTCGCCGCCAAAGCATCTTGAGGAGCCCCCATCACCGGAGTCTACGGAGAACCGCACGGCGAAAAACATAAAATAAAATGCTGGATAACTACGACCGCCGCTGATCGCCGGTCATCGTCACCGCGATTCCCTTGATCCATCGGCCTGTCCGAATTCATAAATATCATCTGCTGAATTGGGTAAGAAGTTGGGATATTTTTTCTAACTTCACAATGTGCATATGTATATAGTTGATACCTTGGATGGTGAATACTATCTTTTGTTTTGTTTTGTTTTTATATTATCAAAAAAATGTTAGATAAAATTAGGGCAGATTTTAATTGATAATTTTGCACGTTAAGATAAGATTACATATTTAATATGATTCTAGATAATCTCCGGAGATCTATTAGGATAAGATTTTGGATCTTTTTATCGATAGATTGCATGTTAAGATAGAGATTATCTAATTAGAGATAACATCTAATTTAAATTGGCATTTGACCTAATTTAATCATTAAATTGAACTATATAATATATAAAACTAGGTAATTCATTTTGATTATTTTCTAATTTCGAATTTTCATGGAAAAACACACAAAATATCATATGCATGTCAATGTCATATACTTTAGATCATGTCATAGTTTTATGTCATTTACATGTCATATAGTTTGCATATTAAGCTCATTTAATTAGAAACCACGTGTCATAAAGAATTGGGTCTATATATGTCATTTCATGTCATTTCATCATTATTACATGTTACGTCATCTAAGCCACATCAATGTAGGTCATGCCTGCCATGTCATCATTTTGTGCCATGTCATTGTACTACGTCATAAATGCCATGTTATAACGTATGCCATGTCATGTGCCATGTCATCTTTCATGTCATCATTTGTGTCAAGTCATTACTCATATATCATTTACGGATTGCATGATAGGCCATTTAATTAAATTGCACATCATTGGAGAATGCATGTCATTAAGATTCTGCATAACTAGACATTGTGTGTCATACTAGAACAATTGCATATTTTTTTTCCCATCATCAGAATTAGAATATGTAATAAAATATCATCATTTTCTACATCATTGCATTTAGAATAATTGTATTGCATAAAGTATGATTTTCATTAAACAAGAGAAAACCTAAAAAAGATTTGAGTGAAATTGTTTGTTAATCATAAATCATATTAACATGGTGATGTGATTTTTTAGCTAACACTACAGATGTTTTCGTTACTTCAAGTTAAGTAAATTAACTCCATACCTTTGCAATTTATTTGTCATTTTGGTTTATTGGGTGTTAAATAATAATTGTGCACTCACATACTCACCTCACACGATAAGGAGTAAATTAAAATCAATGTAAATTGCCTACAAAACATATTTTTGAGATAAAAGAGAAAATGTACCGAAAAAGCATTAGAAAAATCTAGTAATCAAGTTCTTATACCCATAATTTCTAATTCTTAAGAGTAAAATAATTCTCTCATTCCTTTATTTGAGTTTCTAATCGATTCACTAAAAAATAGATTAATGGCGACTCTTAATTGAAAATTATTTGCATGTTAATGACTTGGAACCTTGAGTAGCGAATTTATATGGACTTGAGAGAGTTCGAGTTTAATTTAGGCTTAATAATCTATTAATCGAATTTAGATGGTGCACCGTACGGGAGGTCATGACAGGATCTCTACTATTTTTTTAAAAAGAACTAAATGAGATATATTTTTCTATTTAATTTTGAAAAACAAATCGAAGTGTAATATTCGAACAAGAAGTAATGTTTGAAGTATCCAATTGTAACTTTTAAAATAATGGATATTATTTTTCAATCAAAGAAAAGATTTAGTGGATATTATTTCTAAATAAAAGATATTTAGGAACTCAAAAAAATATAACGGGAATATCTAATATACTCATACTTTCCATTATTTTAGGATTTTGTAATTGATGGACACATAACCATAGAGAAAGGTTCATTAGTCTTTACTTCTTTGATTGCAAGAAAGTATGAGGTATCCATTGACGCCTAATTTTAATTGGCATCTATCAAATGTATATACATTAGATGTATAATACTTACTTTTTTTTTTCTTGTCTTGTTTAAATGAGTGGAGTTCATCTTGAAAACAACTTCACTGGGAAAATAATGTTAGTGATGAAGACGAGATGAATAATTCAATTGAAAGTGCTAGTAATGAAAGAGTCATGACACCATGCAATCCTAATTTACTAGTAATGAAAGCAACTTCACTAATTTTTTTAGGTTGCCGGAAAGTCACTCTAGAGCAATGTGATTTGAGCGAAACAAATGAGAAGTCATAATGCACAATGATTTTTTTATTAGTTACAAAGCCAACATTTCAAATGTTTTTTCATTTTTGAAATTTAATAGATCTTTCTAATGACATTAATGATTTCTTTTTACTTAGTGGTAATATTTTTACTTGTAATTATATATATATCTAGGTATATATATGTTTTCATTTTTCATAATCAAGGATTTTAACTTTTTGGGATATTTAGAGCTTCCCTTTCATATAGATGTTTTTTGGGCATTTAAAAAGCCTCTAATCCTAAATTAAGCGAATAGAAAAAGAAAATTATGGAAGGTTAAAAAAAAAAATGGAACCGGTCAAAGCATCATCCATTAAAAGTTGTGGCTGGTATTAGACGGTTAGAAAATTAAAAAAAAAAAAAAATTACCATTAAGCTAGCCGGGCCTAATTTTAATAATGCTCACTATGACTAATACTCAAATTATTTTTTCATGTCACCAAAAGCCTTTATGACCTGACCCCACAAGGAGTCTGACCGTATCACAAAATGTTGAAAGTAGGTATACCGGATCTATTGGTTAGACAATTCTTGCCTTTACACCCCCGACCCGTACTCCTCGGTAATGGAACCCATTGCCATTGAAGAATTATGATCGAAAAGGAAACTTAAGCCTCTGCCCACCTTATGAAAGAAGCCTCACCGGCTGCAACTCAGACTTCAACTTCAATGTGATAACCAGTGTGATGTCGGGTACTAGCACTCTTGCGATGCTTGGGAACAAGCCGTGCATGATTCTAGTTCGTTCCGCCGAGCTGGGGAGAAGAGTCTTTTAAGCCCTACGTTTCAGGCTTTCCTTCTTACTTAGAAATGGAATGAACCGCGGCTGGGTCAGGCTTGGCTTGCTTGGCTGACCGACCTGGGTCGCAATTGTTTATTTCCCTTCTGGCCAGAGTTGTTTATTTTCTTTTGGGCTGTTTTATTTCAATTATAGGCTAGCATTTTATTTTGGTGGGCCGGGCTTGACTTTTCTTTTAGGTTTGGGCTTTATTTGAGCTGGACTGGGCCCGCGTATAAGGCCCAGTCCGACCGGGGCTGGGGGTCGGTGGACCCAGTTCAGTCTCGATGCGGAGATCCGACCCGAGTTCCCTTTTTGGTCAAAGAATCATTTTTTAAAAAATATATATTTTAAAAATTAAGTAAATACGTATATTTTTCATAAAAATATTTCATTAATTAACTAAAGTTTCAAAAATTACCAACAAAATTCTAAAATCCTCACAAAAATTGTTTTCAAGAAAATATGTATTAAAAATGTTTTTTTAATTAAAAAATTTAGGAAATTTTTGATTTTTCTAAAATTGGCAAAAGGCTTAGAAATTAATTTTTGAACAGTTTTCTCTTAAAATGTGTGAAAAACCTTGATAAAAAGAGTTGTGCTCAAAATTGAAAAAGTTCTTAGGGTTTTACAATAAGATTTTGAATTGAGAGACAAATGCTAGATTACTGTTTGCACATTTCCATTTCCATCATTAATTGGCTGCGTACTCTTAATATATTGATTGTTTTTTCCCTTTAAGTTGGTTAGTATCAAACCTTAGGATTCAAAATTAGTAAGAAGGTGGCCTAAAAATTTAGATTGGTAATTGAACAAGATTATTTATCAAGAGGGCACTAGTTAACTAACTTGTGCAATCAAGTCTCTAGTCTTAAATTCTCTAGTTCATAGAATGTAATGTATACTCTCGGGCCAATTCCATAAAAAAGCACCAACTTTAACTATTTTCCCAAATCTAGCCCAAACTATATTTTGTTCCAAAAAAAACCCAAACTTTTAGTAGCATCCCAAATCTGGCCTCCGTTAACCATCCTTCCATAGTCACGGTTAGTGGCGTTCTCTTCATCCTTCTGCTCATCAAGTCACTCTCTCTGACATCCTCCGACTAGAGTCACCGCCAAGCTTGACATCCGCGCGTCCACCGCCGATGCCCGTCCAAGCCAACACTACACGTCCAAACCAGACCACCCCTCCGTCGTCCTTGTTGTTAGCTTCATCTTCGCCGAAAGAAGTCCTCCATCTCCATTGTCTTTGTGGTCATCTTTACCCGTTTTTGGCCTGAGCAAATGGCCAAAAATCTGGAAAAAATAGAAGTCTTCAGAAAGAAAAAATCTGGGGAGAAATCTTTAAGACAAGGAAGGGGCAATGGTGTCTTGGCTTGTCTTTTTAGCTAAAAGATCTGATATTTAGAGGAGTTTATAGAGCAACGTGGGTCAAAAATCAGTGGGTCTCTTGGCTTGTCTTTTTGGCCAAACATGGAAGACATGGCCGCAAACAACTCGAGTTATGCGGAATCTGTGGAAGCTGGGTTATGGGAAATCTATGGAATCTTGGGGGAAAAAGAAAAGGAAACCCAGAAACTTGAATGCTAAAGGTTTCCTTGTATTCATTGCAGCTCATCGCTGGAATAGGAAAAAAGAGAAGAGAAACCCATACTTGAATGCTAAAGTTGATTCAGAAATTCACAATCTGCTCGCGAGGCTATTCGTCTTTGTCTTCACCTTCTCGATGGCCAACTCTAGATCTGAAACAAAGCCCCGTCCATGGTTGCGACAAGCGAGGTCGAAGTAGGAGGAAGAGATGGAAAAAAAAGAGAGACTTTGGTGGGTCGATAACCCACCGTCGTCCTTGTCGTCCTACTCTTCCTCGCCGTCGTTCTCATCGCCCACGCCGCGCGCGCCATCTCCTTCACCGTTCGCTTCCTCCTGGCTTTGCATATCGTCTTCCTCCTCTTCTTCCTCGTCGTCTCCTCGCCGTCCTTGTCGACGGTGACGGGGACACCGGCCTCCTTCACAACCCTAACTTTCTCGTCCTCTTCGAACTCAATCTCCTCCTCCTCGTCGGAATCCATCGTCGCAATCATGACCTCACGCTCGCCGGGACAAGAAACCGATGATTTCTCAGCTCGATTCCGAACAAAAACGAACGGAAAATCTTCGAGAAAATGGAAAATAATGGGAACAAATTTTCTGGGTGACGTGGAAATGCCTCAGAGATGACTAACGGTGACTATGGAAGGATGGTAACGGAGGCCAGATTTGGGATGCTACTAAAAGTTTGGGCTTTTTTTTGGAACAAAATATAGTTCGGCCCAGATTTGGAAAAATGGCTAAAGTTGGTGCTTTTTTATGGAATCGGTCCGTATACTCTCATACCTCCCTTAGTTTCTAGTCGACCCATAATTAGTTAGTAGTGACTCCTCATAGTGTCAATTTGACTTAACATAGAATACCCCAACGTCGCATGAGGTATGAACTTAGGAGAGCTCAAGCCTAATCAAGGGCCATAGGCTTGCCTTCTAGGCAATATCCTTAAACTTATTGTCTTTTTCCCTTTGGATGAGAAAGGAAGGTTGTGACATACGGTATATATAACACGAGAAAAAGTGTTTGAATATTAGTGTCACGGTAGGCAAAGTTTAAAATTCTCTTTGTAGATGATATTTCTGTTACACAAGTATATGTTTGGGGATTTTGGTGATACAAGAAAAAATTTGAGGTATTGATGTCACAATGGGCATAATTTAGAGTTTTTAGTTGTATTTTTCATACTGATTTTGTAAAATTGGATATCCTAAGTAAATAAAGTTAGATGGTGGGACATATTCAACTATCTATCATATCACTTAGGGTGCATTTATTTCATGGGAAACTCAAGATTTATTTATTTATTTTTTAAAATTGATTGCTTATATGGCTCATAAAAATTAGTCAATGGAAATTGTTTTTATTACTGACAACAATTTATGACTAACTATTTTTGTGACGATGAATATATTTTTCACTTATTCATTTTTTTAAGCGATATAAGATCATTTTTCGAAAAATGTTTTTCAAATCTTGAGTTTCCATGAAACTAACACATGCTTAATATCTTATTCTCTATATTTTTCCATTTTGGGCCAAACTTGCAGTTGCACCAATGACCTGAAAATGGTAGCTTGTGTTGGTCTAAAACCTTCGATGAATTTCTTTGTTTTTTCTTTAATTATTAAACCTTCTTTCAAGTTATCTTACTATTCCCCCATTTGCTTAGAAAGATTTAGGGTTAACATCACGAAAAATTTTAAATTGGTACATTTATGATAAATTTACTTTAAATTAGTTTAAACTAAATTTATCGCAGATACACTAATTTTGGGCTTTTGTGGTACTAACCAAAATACATGTGTGATTCTTGGTGGGACTTGCATAGGGATTAGAGATTTTATAACAATCCTCGCAAAATGTAAATTTTTGGTTACTTTCCTTCAGTCAATTTGATATTGAATTCTTTTTTTAATACCACCAAAAACTATAAACATGTATTCCTGCAATACATTAACAACCATAGAATATACCATCACTTAATTATCACTACATAAACTTGATCAAGACTAGCATTATGTCTTCACAAGCAAAACCATCACCAAATTGTGACCTTCGTAGTCTAGAAGCTCAGATTGTTAAGATAAAATCTCAAGCTTGTTAGTCTTCGTTTATTTCGCAAAAAAAAATGTGGCATTTTCTAATAAATATTTTCTAAGAAGTTATTTTTTTTATGTTTAATTAAAATTAGAAAATGAATTAGAAAATATTTTTCATCAACAATATAAAAATCTGATTCAATTTTCTTGAGAAAAATTACAAAAATTCAATTTTAAATATTCAATTTTTTTTTTTCCTTCTTCCTTGGCAAGAGACGAGCTTACTAAGGCCGGCGAGGCTCGATCTCACCATATTCTCCTCTCCTACACCGTGAAATGCGATTGCTTCCATGCCTGGGACTTCGTTTACATGGAAGTCTAATCCCATAGCTCCTTTCCCCTCCCCATCACCACTGTCGACAAATGTCCACTTAGGTACTTGACCTCAAACGCCGGTTCTCTCGATAGCCCTCCCCTGTCAAAGCTATCGCCGTCTCCAATAAAATAATGATATTGTTGGGACAATCCCTTATAATATTTCAAATATGACAAACTAATGTAGTTAATGATTGAATAACCAAGTGAAAGATACACAAGCCATTATATAGATGATATTCTAATAGGAACATCTAAAAGATATGAGTTCTCTATCAATTGGTGAACAAGACATTAGGCATAGAAATGTCTACAAGCTGGAGATACCTAAATAGAAGGTGATCAAGCTTAAACGGGGAATTCGGTAAAGCTTGGAAGAACCATGGATATGTAAATAGCGAGGTGAACCACAATGATATTATAGACAGTGACATGAAAACAAATGCTTTGAAATAGAGAAGAAACCATGTCGTTAGTATGGCAAGTCACTCTTGCCTTCAAATTTGTTTGGGATAAATTCATTACAAATTCTATAACTTGTCATGAAATGCAATTCAGTCTTAAAATTTTCAAAAGTTCAATCAAGTCCTAACTTGTCACAAAAGTTTAATTGAGTTTTAGATATTTCCAAAAGTGTAATCAAATTCTAAAACTTGTCAAATTGGTCCAATCGAGTAATTCCATTGATTATCCTTTTTAAAAATCTTGAGACTCAATTCCACTTTAGTGACAAGTTTGAGAACTTGATTGTATTTTTTGAAAATTTGCACTTTCATAATAAATTTTAAGACTTGATTGCATTTTTTGAAAATTTACACTTTTATGATAAGTTTTAAATCTCATAGTGCACTTGTCCCAGTTTGTTTTCTTTCTCTACAGTGACTTCGAATATTCAACTACATGCAATGGGCTGAACAAGCCCAGTACATTGTTACAGTGAGATTGCCATTTGTTTCCTTGGCCCAAACACACGCATCTATCTCTGCCACTCCTAATGCGCGGTAGGAATTTCCTGGATAGCCTTCAAACTTGAACTTCTTCGCCAAGCTTTTTTTTTTTTTTTTTTTTTTTCTGATCTTGTTTGGAATTGGATTACCCGAGAAATGCGAATCCAATTACCTCACGTTTGGTAAGACACCTGGTCGAATACGATTCACCGACACAAAGGAAATGAAAAGCACCGGTAAACACTGCAAAGCACATGCTCAAAGCATGGAGACAAATGTCTCGATTGTTCTGTATTTCTGAAAAGAGGCAAAAACGAGTTCTTACAAAGAACATGACATATAAATAGCGTTTCAACTCTAATTCCTAGAAAAAAAAAACCCAGAAAGGCCCGAAAATAGATTAGTGCTCCAAAACGTGCTTGACCGATGGATTTTCAAACCCGAAACCGCTGCAAATGGGGGAACCCAATTTGGCCGCACCATAGCGCTTGGGACGAGCTTTCCGAATTGTAATTATTGGCCCCATAACTCATTTTGAATGAAAAGTTATGGTCGTTTGATCGCTCATTTACATGCATTCTTGTCCCAACGTCGCCTATGGATTTCTAGTTATCCAAACACTTTAGAAAGTCTTCCCATTCATGTCCATGTCAATAGGATTCCCTCAAAAATTGAGATTCCACTATTGCCATAATTAGACTCCATCACCACCCAAATCATGGAAACAAGCCCCACTGCCACCATCGTAGAGACTTGAGACATCGGCACCGGAGGTCGAGACCTTGAGGTCAGGGACCCAGGTCCGAGCCAGATAAACCTAGCACTCGAGCCATGGACAAAACGGGGCCTAAATTATGTTTCTCCTAATGAAATTTTTTATAATCAATCCAAACAATTGAGACCGTTAACTATAGCTTGGAATATGATTACTGGCAATAAGATTTCCTTGGTTGGTTCCTTGTCAATGGAATCGAAGGACAACTAAGTGTGCTATGATCGACCCATAAAATGAGAAAATTACCAAAACAGCCCTACATCTAATGTAATTTTTTCAATTCAATCATAAAACATTTTACATTTGTGTTAGTTCAGTCCATCAGGCCAGCGCTAATGTGGATGCTGACTGGCATCAACCGTCCAGCTGGCATTGACTGTTTGGCCAATGTTGACGTGTCAATTTTTTATGTTTTTTTTTCTTTCCTTCTTCTTGTAGGTTGACCTTGCCGACGTTGGCAAGGGCGAGCCCCAACCACCATTGGCAAGGCCTCACTATCATTGGGCAAGCTCGACCTCTCTTGGCAACAAAAAGGCCTCATTAGGGGTGGTCAAGGCTTGCCCTTGCCAGTGCTGGCAACCTCGCCTACCCTAGCCTTTGGCCAGTTCGGTGACCAACCAAAAGAAGAAGGAAAGAAAATTAAAAAAAAAAAGAAAAAAAAATCTATATTTAAAAAAAAATGACAAGTTAGCGTCGGCTGGACGCTTGGCATTCATTTCAGTGCTGAGCGGCCAAAATTGATTGGATGAACTGAATTGACATAAATGCAAATGGTTTCTGAATAAATTAATAAAAAAATTGCAATGGATTTAAGATTATCATTGGGCAAGCTCAATCTCTTTCAGCAACAACAAGGCCTCATTAAGGGTGGTTGAGGCTCGCCCTTGCCAATGCTGGCAACCTCGCTAGCCTTAGCCTTTGGTCGGTCCGGCAACCAGCCAAAGGAAGAAGGAAAGAAAAAAAAAATAAAAAAAGGGAAAAATATAAAAATAAAAATAAAAAATGACATATCAGCGTCAGTCGGGCGCTCAATATCCACGTCAACGTTGAGCGGTCAAAATTAGCTAGATGAACTGAATTGGTATATATAAAATAATTGTAAGACTAAATTGATAAAAGAGAAATTTAGGATTGAATTGAAAAAATTACAATGGATTTGAGACTGTTTTGTTAAACCCACCCACACACATAAAACCTACGGATCCAGCAGCATCGTGCGAGCGAGCTCGGGTAGTAAAGCGTCATCCCACAATAGAGATGCTCAAAGGCCGATCACTTCATTTTGTGTGCACTCTATTATTTTATTCCACCCTTGTTTTCGTTCCCCCATGGAAACTTCACAATTCCCCATTGGAAAAAGCAGAGTCGTCTCTGCCACCTCTACAGACGATTTCCATCCTTGATGGTAAATGTGACGATTCAGGACAGTTGTAAAGCTCTGTGCCTTTGGTCCTCCCTGCTTCAGCTTCCTCATTGGTAAGAACCGAAAAGGTAGGATTGAGACTGGGCGCCCTGATCTTTAACGAGTTGTATGATGTAGTAATCCTTATTTCCTACATTATCTGTAATATACGTTAACATATATTTTTTGACAAATATAATTGGAGCGGGATGGGGCGGGGCTGATGCCGTCCCCTCTTCGTGCCCCTCCAAATACCCCCTAACTTTAACTTGTCGCCATTTTACTAGTTTTTCATAATGGAAATGCCAATATACAATTTATGTAACTTGATAGTGCTCCCGTGATCTAAACTTTTACAATAATCAATAAAGTATTTGGATTTGAGACACGTCGAGAAAATCTCCTATGATATTTTGAAAATGACAAAATAATCGAATGTTATCAATATGTGTATTTAAGTGTGTAGAATGAGCACCTTCTATATACACAAATCACAAAGGTAGTCTTGACAATGACATGTCTAAAGTATAAAAAATACTAACTCCATAGAAGGAGAACAAGCTGTAGAACGTGAGTTTGGTAGAACTTAGATGGACCGATAGAAGCTTAACAATTTATATAATTTGAGGACATCAATTTGCTTAGAAAAACCTATTTACCGAAGGTGAACAAATCATATTACGAAAATTCATGAGAGGTCAGGAAGGATTGTTTTGTAGGGCAATACATGCTCGAAGGAGTAAATGATTCTACGTATGAACCTCTATGGTCCCAGTGAGAAGACCTAGCTCTTTGTTGATTTATATTGGACTTATTAGTGTTTCACAGTAGTCATCAAGTGTTGGAATTCACTAAAAGCAAGCGGGAGTGAATCAAACTTGTTTTAGCATGGTATTCTACTTTGGGCGTGGCCTTTAATGCTTTGTAGAGGGACAATCTGATGGTGAAAGAAGGTCAGACCAACAGCTACTTGATTGAATAAAGCTTCCTAAAGGATATTTGGAAGCTTGGAAGCATGTAAAAACATATCAAAGTGGTTGGTAGAATTAAGAAGCTCATGAACAACTCTCTCTGTTATATTGATAGTTCTTACTTTATTTTATGCAATATAGAGCGGTTTCTATTGGTAAATCTCTCTAGGAATGTAAATGTTTATAATTTGAAAAGAAAATTATATAGTATTGTCAAATTTGTAGAAGCAACCCTAAAAGCTTCAGGTAAAAGAGTACATTCTCCGAAAGCTGTAATATCTCAAGATTACGTGGCGAATTCCACTATTATTAAGGCCGTTAGAACTTGGAGAGTAAAGTTGGACTAGTGGAAGGGTGAACTCCTATAATCTTGATTCACATTTCTTCCATCCCTTAAACTTTTTCAATTTCTGCTTGATAGGAGATTTTGATTATGCACGACCATGTGTTTTTATAGCGTTGGTGCATCTTTTACACACAATCCATCAGATATTGATGAAAAAGATCTTGAGTTTCGTAAAACAATTAATTACCCCTTCTTGGTTGTCGTGCCTTGTCCGTTACCCATATATCTATGTTTCAATTGAATAGACGACGAAATTGTCATGATAATAATGCTGCACAAGGATTAATTTTTTCCACACGTGATGTATGCATAAAGTTAATTTTGCACTGTCTTCCGCTACACGGCTTGCATATGAGAGAGAGAGAGAGAGAGAGAGAGAGAGAGAGAGAGAGTCAAATCCCAAATCATCATTGAGGCAGCCTTACAACTGTTAGACATTAGAAATCATCCACATGTGGCCGGATTGATATGAACTTTAGAATATTCAAATGGATATGGACCTTCTCTTATGATGATGATATATTAAAGAACTGTTCAAATTTAACTTACGAGAAAATGAATTTTTTTTCCTTAGATGAATTTCAGAAATGTCCCAAGTGATATCCCCTGGAAAATTTACGAACTTAGAATAGAAAGGGAGGAAAAAAAATAGTGTCAGGCACATGCTGGAGAAAGCCCCTTTAAATATTACTCCCTTCATGCTCAACACGAACACGGTCCAGAACTTAACACACAATCACCAACCCCTCCAGATAAAAGCAGACACAACATTCATATCACCACCAACCCAATACTTAGCATTAATTCTCTTGAACAATATCAATTTCAAAAAGAAGAAGAAGAAGAAGAAGACAAAATAAGAAATATAACCTCATAAACATACAGTTTAACTGCTACATACACTTCACTTCTTCGCTTACAAAATCTGCAAAGCTAAATTCTAGTATAAACATCTTAAGCAATCGTTGAGAGGACTGATCACGAGTGTTTGGGAGAGTCCGTGGAAACTCTGTCTCGATCAAGCTTTAGGGAAATGCACATCTTTGCTTGGCAATGGCAAGAACCGAAGAGAAGGAAGAAGAGGGGGAAAAAAGAAAGAAGAACAAAAGAAAAATTTGGGTAAAAAATTAAACTACCAAGAAATGGAGGGTTTAATCGAACTCTTTCGACACTATCTGTTGTGAAGAGGATTGGGACCTGTGTAGACACGTCTCTTTTCTTCTCCGAACGCTTGATCGCCACCATCTCCTTTCTGTGCATCTCCTCTCGAACTGCCGTGGAAGCGAGCTTTACTGTTCAGCCTGTTGGAGGATGATGACTCGCCTCTTACTCTGGAGAAGGACCTTCCGTGTCTGTCCGCATAGCATCGAGCCTCCAAGTGCAAAAGCATCAGCAAGAGAAGGGACAAGCAAGCGAGCTTCCTTTTCCTTCGGACCACTTGTAGTTTCCTGCCCACAAGCCAGTCCATCGCATCAGAACTTCTCTAAATCTTCCTCTCACTCGCTCTCTTTCTCTCTCCAACAAGAAGCAGAAGTTTTGAAGATGTCTTGGAGACAGTGGGATTCCTTTTCTTCTTTTATATAACGGGGACTATTTGTCTTTCTGCGTGAGTGTGTTTTTGGAAGCCTAGGAGTTTGAAGAAGAGAGCAGGGTTGGAGTTTAATGTAAGGGTTGGAAGTCAAAGTGCATTGGAGTTGGAGCTATCTTATTTTCCTTTGACAATAGAAAAACTAAAAAGGAAAGAATAGATTATTCATTGGTAACCTAGTTTTCCGCTATTCATGCACACACAAACATAAACTTTTGAATGCTCTATGTTTGGAAGCCTTCCTGTCATTTGCTGCCTAAAGGACCTTTTTGTAAGTCCTCCGTAATTTCTTGGTTTACCTAATAATATAGGGTTTGGCATGGAAGACCCATTGCCGATAAGAAACGCAAGAAGGGTCCTGCCTAGCCTAACATCAAATCCTTGGTTATGCCTTTTCAACCTATTCCCTGCTAATTGCCTTTAAAATTTCCAACTAGGTGCATCTGCGGAGGTCGAGCCCCTACAATCCATCAAAACACTATGTAGTTCCATGGATTTTTCTTTGTCACCTTTCCGATTACAAGCACCTATTGTTTCTATGGTGAGCAACTTCACTTTAGGTAGGTAGAACGCAAGCCAAAACTTGGCAAATGGCCAAACAATGAGATCATCTAACTTGAAAGTGCAGAGAACCAAACTTGTGCCATGACCTAATCCACACGTATGAGAGAGAGAGAGAGAGAGAGAGAGAGAGAGAGAGAGATTATTCGAAGTTCCTGAGTCAACAAAGCTAGCCGTCTCTGGGGTTTTCATAGTCCTACTTGACCTCCTTTCAAGATCCAAGCACAAGATTTTCCTTGCTTTGGGAAATAAGTGCTCACTCAATCTACCGAGACTTAAAACTTTTACTTCCTAGTTGGTTGGCACATCCCTCCAGCCGTTATGGGACTTACTTTGTCTTGATGCTCCTACGTTTAAGAACGTTTTGATTCAATAACACTTCTTTGACACCCCCCACCCCCAAAAAAAAAAAAAAAAATCTACCAAGAGCTTGGAGAACCTAACAGCCAAACATCTAACCTTTTCCCTCGCCTCCAGTAAATAGCATTTACCGGATGACTCTTGAGACCAAAGCACCTAATTATACTTCATTACAAACATATTGTGGATAATCAGTATAGTGAGAACTCTCTTTAGATAATAGTTGACATAAACCGATAAACTGAAAAGGTACCCAATTAACCAAAATATGTTTCAACGTGGTCTGGGGTCAAATATTTTGATTTCATACTCGAAGTGAAATTACAGTTCTTAGTCAGAATACCATTCAACTGATCATGTAATCAACACTAAAAGGAAAATTACAAGGTGAATCTTGAAATCGCACTTTTAATCCTCCGTCACAGCTTAAGATGAACTTTCATATTCGGACATGAACTATTATTAACACATTCTATAAAGGTCAATATTTGTAATAAGGTGATGTTGTACCTTGTTTCTATTGGTCGTACACTAGCAGTCCATCATACCAATCAAATCCAAATTTGGCTAAATTTTCGGGGTCCAATTTTTGTTTTCCATCGGCGTTGGGACATCAACAAATGCTATTGGAAGACAATAAATTAACATATTGTAACTTATAAGCTTTATTATTACACGATGTTGATGCCATGGCTCTCAAATAAAAATAAGAAACTTAGCTTGTCGATAGTTCAATTTAGTCTCGTTCACGAGAGGAATAGACACACACCACTCTTCATGGATACACATTTCGTTGAAAAATGGAGCAAAAGAAGGAAATAAACCGGACAAAGAGGTGGGCCAACAAGATTATAGTGTGAATGAAGTGGTCGCTTTCTAACACGAAATGATGGTGTTTTTTACCTTTTCTTTATTTTTTTGCCAACTACTTTGCATTTTGTGAAAGTCAGAGACATATTGATGAATTTTGTGCTCCCTGACAAAACATAAAAGTAGCTAAAGTAATTTCTGACCTCATTCATCAATTTAGTGTTCTTTTTTGTCAGCCTCAAATAAATTACTTATTAGCAACCCCTCGAGCCAATGTGGAATCATTGTTCAATTTACACTATACAAGACCTATTTTGAGCCGATGGGTCTAGCTGCTGCCACGTTTCGTATTAGCTTCAAAAGTGTAATCAAGATATATAATTATTGTAGTAACGTGTTGACTGTGACTCGACTTCATTTTTAAGCTGGAGCCTAATTTATAGTTTGATTTGTGAAACTTTCTAGAATGGCTATAATTGAGAATTCTTGCAATTGAAATGAAAGGTATGGTCTGACATTTTCTAATGAAAAATCGTAGAGAAATTCAGTAACCCATTTTTTCGTATATTGTAATCTGTAAGATGTGAATTTATCGAGGGGTTAGGGTATTAAACAAAGCTCTTAATTGCACAATTAAGGGGAGAATGGTCAAAGCAATGGCGTAGGTGAACAAGAAAAAAAGGATCGATCGAATCCTTGTCATGGGAGATATCGCCATGATTGCTTTGAATGAATTATTGGTACAAAGAAAACATTGCCTTGCAAGCTACTAGGGCTGCAACCCTCATCATTTTTCCTTCTCCCTCACCTTTATTTCTTCCCACGCCCACACACGGTCAAACTCCTGCCTCTTTCATCATTGGAATATAGATGTCCACATGACATACTTGTAGGACTTCGTAGCTAATTGCTACATTATATTGGGGACTGCTAATCTGATGAGTTAATTATGTCATCAATTCCGATTATATATTACGCACTAGAATGAGCTACTTAAAATAGGAGTTTTGTCGAGATTAGAGTGGAAGATACAGAGAAAATTGTATGGTGGTGGGATGGCTTGGCAAAGATAATAAGATTAATTAATGCAATAATACAAGGTTGAAAAGGTTGATTTGAGGTATGCCCCCAGATGATGTGATAGGAATTTTATTGGTCAACCGTTGTGGGGGAGTCGAAATTATTTGGTTCATGAGGGCGGTCTAATCAGCACTTTGTCCAGGCAAAGCTGTCTCTCGATAATTTGGATGTTGCTTGTCAACTATAGTGTTCTCGATAAAGAAATGAGGACTGCATAAAAAAGAAGAGGGGCATACAATCGTGGTCCGGCGGTGTGCTTATTTAAAGGAAAGAGATTGATGGGATGAAAGATGATAAATAGTAGAAAGATGTTGCAATTGCTCAATCATAGAGGAAATTGTTGAAAAAATCCCTGGCTTATTGTATGTCAGTTAATTCAATTATAAAATTTTCAATTGAGCCGATTTAGTATTAAACTTTTTGATAATTTGTTAATTTAGTCATTCTATTTTTGATCGGGAATTGTTGACATGGTGATTTAGTTAGTTTTGGATGTCATATGTGATATTACCGACATTGATGTGAATAATTTTTGTAATTTTTTGGTTTTTTTCTTCTTTTTCCTTTTCTTTCCTTTTCTTTTTCCTTCTACTAGCCATCGGCAAGGGCTCGTTGACCTCAACCAAGGGGCCTCGCTAGAGGTTGGTGAGAGCTACCCTCACCAGTGGTTGGCGACTTCTGTCGGCCATCATTAAGGCCCAACGATGGCTAGGGGAGGACAAAAAGAAAAAGAAAAAGAAAAAGAAAGGACAAAGAGGGAAAAAACTCAAAATGCTAAAAAAAGAAATACTAAAATTTTTTACGTCAGCACCACTTCTGTCATGTAAGGTAATCAGCATTAATTCAATCATTACATCAATAGTTTCTGGTTAAAATTAATTGAAATGGCTAAATTAACAAATCATCAAAAAATTTAAGGAAAAATTAACATAATCCAAAAATTTAAGGTTGGATTAGTCACTGTATGATAGATTTATGAATTTTTGAATAACTTTAACATAATTCAAGCGTTTCTCCCGGTAAAGCTCTCTCGACTGTTCTTCCTTAATTTCCCACGATTTAGGCTTAAAGTAAAACCTAGTAAATCGAGCCTTCCTAGTCTGCAGTCCGTGCCTCGGATCAGGAAACCGGGTTTCCTAGGATTGTAGAAGCTCCGTTGTTACCAAAAAAAAAAAAAAAAAAAAAAAAAAAAAAAAAAAAAATCCCTTGGCCAAACTCGAAGTGGTGTTGCGTTCTAGTTTACAGCATAGATTTAGATTGAGCTAAGAAGCCTGGAAACGGTTCTAATTTACTGCCAATACTTTTTAAAACTCTTAATATAATTGACTCTAACGGGCTTTTATTATCAAAATAACATTACATGGAGTTTTCCTTGTAGTCGAGCCGCTTAAATGACTTTATTTTTTAGGCAAAAAGATGTGACACCTGAATGATCGTTTGAATAGTTTGGACACCAACACTGTCCTTTTCTCGAATTTTTCGGATCAAGTTTATATGGCTACAGTTGAAGGCGGTTTCTGTATTCATAGACTCTGCAAATGAATATGGTTTGTGTTGAGACGCATCTCCTACACTATCAAGTGAAAACACCATTTTGTGTCATCTTGCTGCAGTTTTCATCCACTGCCCACTTTCCTCCGCACATGAAATAACCCTCCACTTTTCTTTTTGAGGGACTCTCAATAATTATTATTTTTTTAAGTCGATTACTTATGTACGATTCTCATGAAGTAGTGTAGCTCTCATTTATATCCTTTCTAATTTTATTTTATTATAACAATATAAGATATTAGAACTTTTCGATTGACTAATCTCCGGAAATACATACAAAGTGTCTCATCCACTTACATCAGGATACACATCACTCATCCATGGGGCCGCCACTAGTATGATAAACAAGAATGATGTGCTATGAACACGGAATTCGTCATTAACCGGTCCACCGATCTTAAGGGAGTCACTCCAATCTAATTTCTGATGTTATCTCTTGTAGGCACTGGGATAGGGGAGCAAGCCAAGTTTAATGGTCTTCAATAAATGTAAAAGTGATATGCCCAAGTCAACTTTTGGCCATTCTGCAATGCCCAAGTCATAAAATCACTTCTTGACCTTAGTTGAATGTTTCACATTGGCAGAGGACATTAAGAAAAAACACAATCCGCAATTTTAATATTATTAAGAGTATTAAGTGTTGACAATGTCATGCAATTTGACAAATTTCCCACAAATCTTTCAGTGTGCCCACATGTCTTGGTCATGTTTGGCACAGAGGGGAGACCTTTCACCAAGCACAGGTTGCTGTCAAAGGTACCGGAGCGGGTAGAGAGCATCATTGACCAAGACCTGATAATGCCATGAAGTAAACTTAAAAGAACTGCCGAGCGCATGAAGCAAATAGTGGAGTACAGTGAACAATGAAGGCAAGAACCAATCGTTTTCAGCCACGACCATGGTTTGATCTGCATAAGTGCAAACAGTACTTCCATTGTCTGGATTGGGGGATGAATCGAAAGGTCGCTTGTTCGCTGCGATAACAGGCTAAACGTGTCACAATCTCACTGTGCAGCAAGAGTATCGGTTGTGAATTCTTCAACTCAAAGATGCGGAGCTTCTGGTTATCCGGTTCGTACGTTTGGTGCGAAGCTGGGTCGAGCGAGTGAAGCGCGGTCATCGTGTCTTCTGCAGGAAGATGGTTGCCATTCTGCTATCAATCTACCAAAGTGCGCCAAGAAAATTCTCTGGCATGGGGCGAAAATTTATCAGCACGTGCTTTACTTGTTAGTTAATTGCCTTCCACCAGTTGTGTTTGCCTGTCCAGTTTGGTTCTCAATTTGGGATCTTTCGGTGTGATTTGAGTATGGCCTTTAGACCCTCGATCCGCCAAGGGATTCAAGCTGTCCTTCCCTCTATGTACAGCAATCAACCGAACTAATGAGATTAGGGATCGTGAGATTTGACATCAGGAGGACTTTGTAAATGTTTCACCAGTCAGTTTACTCCTACTGATTTTGATGGGTGGTGGGTGATCGAGTGGGACTAAAGACTTTACGGTGTTGGCTCCCTCATGACCTTCATATCCCTGATCATTCTTCGGATTCGGTTGTACATCATTGGACATATCCTCGTCGCCAACAACTTGGTCTTCAGCGGCGCCTTCATCGGGGATGCGCCATCCTCGAATCTCGTGGGGTAGCGAACATGTTGATCGACACCCTGATGATTCGTCGAGCATCATCCTTCATTTGGCGATGTTGCATTCTTCAATTCGACCGGTTGCTGAGTGTCATTTTTCGTTTGGTGAATACCTTCCTTCAGATCGACCAAGAGTGCCCCGAATTTCACTTTTGACTTCACTGATGATTTCCTTATTCATTAACTCAACTTGAGAACTGATTGCTTTCTACAAAATCAGAACTAAATCAATAGGCAACGCCCAATTTACACATAACATACATAGCGTTTGACAAAGTATAGACATACCGATAATGATGTGTTGTCGTCCTCCATGGTAAAACGGGCGCGGAATCGCTTTCTTGGGGCCTCATTAATGAACCACATAGAAGATGAAAAGCATTGTTACGAGATAATGTTCTAATTCTTCGTTTCTGTATTATACAATTTTAAGTAGTTCTTATCTCTTGATAATCAAACTATACCACTGTGACATATTTACATTGAACTATTTTTTTTTATACTAAAAACCCCAAATTATGTCCGTTGTAACACATTTACCCTAAACCTTTTTGTTTTGTGACATCAAAACCCCTAAATTTATACCCATGTGACATATTTACTCTTCACTATGTTTCTGTAAAAAATCACTATTAAAAGTCTTATGTGATTGCTAACTATGTTTTTGTAAAAATCACTATCAAAAGTCTTATGTGATTGCTAACTTGGATGATGGACTTCATACAGCGTTGACATGGCACCGACGTGGACTAAGTTAAGGAAAACAATGCTATTTTTTATTTGACATAACTGAAATATTAGAGAACATCTTTCGCTTGGGTTCCGTCTATCTTTCCCCCTTGTTCCACATTCTAAACTCTCCATACTCGAGTTCTCCCTACTTGAGCTCCATGCTCTGTCTCTCTCACTTGGTCCACGATCAAAGCTTCGTTGCTCCATGCTCAAATGCTTTATTTAAAGCTCCATTTGTCCACACAAACAAAAATGTTTTCGTCTCTCACAATTATTCGATTGAACTCGATTTGGGGCTTTAAGGTAAGTGTTTCTCTCTCTCTCAAGGAAGCTTGATTTGTTCAAAGTTTGTTTACTAGTCTAATGAGCTCAACCCCTGACTGAAGCGTGAGAGCTTTGCGTCTCTCTCTTGATTGCTCCTCAAGAACTCCACAGGAATGTGAAAATACTTATAACATAATTGACACAATTAAAAAAAATAAATAAATGAATTGGTAAAAAGGTAATAGATTTAGAATTTTTTGACAATTTTTCCTTATTTTTTTTCCTATTTATTAAGTGAAATTTCAGAATTTTAAAGTGAATAATAAATTATTAGATTGAAAAGACTACCGGTTGCACTTAAATGGTTACGATTACTTGTACTTCAATCCGATGGTCCAAATTTTGTGTAATGTGGAAATTGTAAGAGTTTTATTATTTATGAAAGTCGACTCGGGAAATGGTTGTGACATGTGAATGTTGCCTTTGGTAGTCTATTTGTCGGAAATGAGGTTGTGTGCCTTTTTTTTTTTTTTTATATATATATATCAGTATGTCTTGTATTCTTTTTTTGGGTATTCAGCCCAAATTGAGTTTTGTTATGGAATTGAAATATGCGGTAACCTAACTTGAGAAAAAAATGGAGATTTGATGTTGGTGGTGGAAGGCTTGGGCAATTAGGTATTGACGATTTCAACGGGTTTGATCTTAGTTATTTCATGAAATGAATAAATTTTTTTTTTAAATGAAAATTTAGTTTTCAACGCACATTAACAAAAAGGGAACCTTACCAAAAAAAAATTAATATTTCCTTACCAAAAAAAAAGGAAATGAAATAAAAAAGAAATTAAATTATCACTCTAATTTTTTTATCGTAATGATGTAGGATATCGAACCTTTTTATTTGACTAATCTCCACAGATAAATACAAACTATCTTATCAACATTTATTAGACAACACGCCACCCATAGAGTGATCAACGTGGCCACTGCTAGCACGTTAAATGCGAATGATGTGCTCTGAGAATTTGTCTTATCTAAACCAGACAATTAGCCAGTCAATAGATCTTTTAGGGTTCACTCTAATCTAATTTCTAAGGTTACCCCTTATGGGCACTGGGATAAGGGAGCAAGCCAAATCTAATGGTCTTCAATAAATGTAAAAGTGATATGCCCAAGTCAACTTTTTGCCATTCTGCAATTCCCAAGTCATACAATCACTTCTTGACCTTGATTGAATGTTTCACATTGGAAGAGGACATTTAAAAAAAAAAAACACAATCTGCAATTATTAAGAGTACTTAGTCATAACAATGCTATGCAATTTGACAAATTTCCCACAAATCTTTCAGTGTGCCCACATGTCTTAGTCATGTTTGGCGCAAAGGGGAGACCTTGCTGTCAAAGATACCAGAACGGGTAGAAAGCATCGTTGACCAAAGACCTGATAATGCCATGAGGTAAACCTAAAGAACTGCAAAGTGCATGAAGCAAATAGTGCAGAGAATAGTGAAGGCAAGAACCAATCGTGTCCAGCCACGACCATTGTTCGATCTTCATAAGTGCAACAGTAGCGCCATTGTCCTGGTTGGGGATGCACGGAAAGGTCGCTTGTTCGCTGCGATAACAGGCTAAACGTGTCGCCATCTCACTGCATAGCAAGAGTATCGCTGGTGAATTTTTCAACTCAAAGATGCTGAGCTTCAGCTTATCTGGTTCGTAAGTTTGGTGCGTAGCTGGGTCGAGCGAGTGAAATGCGGTCATCTCGTCTTCTGCAGAAAGACAGTTGCCATTCTGTCGAGGGGCAAAAATTTCTTAGCACACGTTTTACTTGTTAGTTCATTGCCTTGCAACGGTTTTGTTTGCCTGTCCAGTTTGGTTCTCAATTTGGGATCTTTCGGTGTGATTTGAGTATGGCACGATCAGCCGAAGGATCGAGCTGTCTATCCCTTCATGTAAAACAACCCAGTGATCTAATGAGATTAGGGGATCGTGAGATTTGACATCAGCAGGACTTTGTAAACGTTTCATCTGTCAGTTTGCTCCCCTTGACTACGATGGGTGGTGGGTGATCGAGTGGGACTAAAGACTCGTTGGATTGTGGCTTCCTGATGACTTTCATATACCTGCTCATTCATCGGATTCGGTGGTACATCATCGGACATATCCTCGTTGCCAACAACTTGGTCATAGTCGGCGTCGGCCTCGTCATCTTCACCATCATTACTGCATCTTATGGGGGCGCGCCATCTCTCGAAACCTTGTACGGTAGCAAAAATGTTGATCGACTCCTTGATGATTCATCGAACATCATCCTTTATTTGGAAATGTTTCATTCTTCAGTTCGACCAGTTGCTGAATGTAATTTATCATTTGGTGAATATCTTCCTTCGGATCGACCAAGAGTGCCCGAATTTCACTTTTCACTTCACTGATAATTTTCTTATTCATAGATTTAACTTGAGAACTGATTGCTCTCTACGAAATCCGAACTAAGGATCGGTTCATTTCACGAAAAATGAGCCATTTCCGAAAAATATTTTTCCGGAAGTCATTTTCTAGGAAAATAACAATATTTTCTTGTGTTCGGCTAAAATCTGAAAATGTTTCGGAAAATATTTTCGGGTTTAAGTAAGGAAAATATTTTCAAAGATTTCACCACTTAGGCATGCATTACCTACCGACTTATAAATCTATCAAATATGAACTTATTTTTAAATCTTGACAAACTTAATCTTTGTTACCTCATTATCGTCAAATGTTCATCTACTCTAAAAAATATTCGTATGGATTTTCAAAAGAAGCAAAAGAGGAAAGAAGCAAAGTATGTACAGCTCTCATGAGAATTTTTTAGTTGAGTGACCTGTTCTCCTCCCGCATCTTTTGTGTTCTAATAAAATAAAATAAAAAGCGAAGCATGTAGAGTAATTTGCTTAAGCAATGTACAATTGTAGAGTAGAATTAAAAAAAAAGGATAAGCAAGAGTGCAGAGCGCGACCTTGAGATCAACGGGCTCGAGATTCGCCTGGCAACGGCTAACAACTAGCCAAGAAAGAAGAAGATGGGAAACGAAGAAAATAAAAAGAAAAGAAAAAGAAAAAGGAAATTAAAAATAATTCAAATTAAAAAGAAAAAGTAAATTAAAAAGTAATTCAAACAAAAAAAGAAAAGAAGAAAAAGAAAGGGGAGGAAGAAGCGAGGATTTGTAGAGGTGTGAGATAAAAGAGATCTAGTAAGGAAAATGTTTTCTACTTTTCAAAAGTGAAAAACATTTTTCCTTAATTTAGAATACTTTTTTTCCTTTCATGGAAATATTTTTCCAAGGAATTCATTTTTCGTGTTAAGAAAAATCCGAAAAATATTTTTCCGGAAATTATTTTATACGAAAAGAACGGAGCCTAAATTGATAGGCAACGCCCAATTAGTTACACATATGATACATAACATTTGAGAAAGTACAGGCAGACTGATTATGATGTATTGTCGCCCTCCATGGTAAAAAGGGTGCAGAATCACTATCTTGGTGCATCGTTAATGAACTATAGAAGACGAAAAGAATTATTATGAGATAATGGTCTAATTCTTTGTTTCTGTACTACACATTTTTAAGTAGTTCTCACCTCTTGATAATCAAATTAAGCCATTGTGAGATATTTACCTTGAATTATTTTTTGTGACACTGAAAACCCTAAATTATACTTGTTGTAACACATTTAACCCAAACATTTTCATTTTAGGACACCAAAAACCCTAAAAACTTATACCCATATGACACATTTATTCTTCATTATGTTTCCATTAGAAATCACCGTTAAAAGTCTTACATGATTGCTAACTTGGACAACGGACTTCAAACAACGTTGACATGATGCTAACGTAAACTAAGTGAAGGAAATCAATGCTATTTTTTATTTGGCGTGGCTGAAATATTAGAGAACGCCATTCGCTTGGGTTCCGTCTATCTTTGCCCCTTTCTCTACGTTCCAAACTCTCCATACTTGAGTTCTCTCTTTGCTTAAGCTCCATGTTCTGTCTCTCTCACTTGGTCCACGATGAAAGGTTCATTGCTTCATAGTTCATGCTCAAATGCTTTATTTGAAGCTCCATTTGTCCACACGAACGACATTGTTTTCATCTCTCACGATTATTCCAATGACCTCGATTTGGGGCTTTAGGGTTAGTATCCCACTTGACTCTCTCTCTCTCTCTCACATATTGAAGCTCAATTTGTTCAAAGCTTGTTTACTAGTTTTTCTTTTTCTTTTTTGGGGTGGGGGAGGGGGATGTTCAGAAGCTCATTACTAGTGTAAGGAGCTCAACTCATGACTGAAGTGCTACTGCTCTGTCTCTCCCTCAGTGCTCTTCAAATACTCCATAAAAACGTGAAAATATTTAGAATTTAATTGACACAATTAAAAGTTACAATTGAATTGACAAAAATACAATAAATTTACAACTTTCTCAACAACTTTTCCCTTCTTTTTTTTCCCAATTTGTTCAGTGAAATTTCAGAATTTTAAAGTGAATAAAAATTATTAGATTGAAAGAAGGACTATCAATTGCACTTGAATGGTTACAATTAGGGGTGATCATGGTCCAAATGGGCAGTTTCCATCTTGGAACTAGGAACCGCCAACTAAGGAGTGGTTCCAAAAAATTAGAACTACGAACCACCTGTTGTTCCATGGATCCATTCGCAGACCTGACCGCCGATCCAGTCCGATTCTCGCTGTCCATGAAACCAATCCCTAGTCCCTACAAAATTGCATTCATTAATTAATATCATGATGGACCTAGCTTTTATGTAGAGCACTAAAACTTGTTCGGCCTTAAATTTGAGTTGAATTGCTAGCTATTAATTTTGATTAAGGATTGAAACTATAGGGCATAACTAGTCAACAATATTCATTAGCTTAATTTCTCCAAAGATCATAGTGTGGTCCTCTTTGGAAACATGTGGAGAATTAGACTCTACGCTAGAATTCCTAACCTCCACATAAGTCAAAACATTAATCATTAATCCATCTTTTTCCAATGTCAACATAATTTAATCTAGGGATGACTAAAAAGAGACCTAATTATGCTCTTAAAAGAAATCATTGGCTTTTAATTTTGTATCATGATGACAAAGTGCTATAACATTTATGGACATCTCCAATTGATTTCTGAATCCTCTTCATTTGTTTATTTTCTTTTGACTCGAGAAAACAAGTAAATTGATTATTAGAATGAAAAAAAGAGAGTAAAGGAGTTAATCCTATTACACACCCGAAAGACAAAATTGGTCAATAATGTCCAATACTATAAATATATATGTACATATATTGGTTGAAAAACTACAAAATGATGAAGCAATTGAGTTTGAATTTTTCTTTTTAATTTATATATACACTGGTTTGAACCGGGTGGACAGGTTCACTTTTGGAATCGGAAACTAGACCGGTACTTACTGGTTTTGGTGAATTGAAACTGAGAACCGCTAGTTTAAGGTCAATCCACTCCGATTCTGGGTGGTCTAGAATGTTCTCAGTTCCTTTGCACATCTCTAATTACGATTTCTTGTACTTCAATTCGATGGTCCAAACTTTGTGTAACGTGGAAATTGTAAGAGTTTGTCTATTTATGAATGTCGATTTGGGAGATGGTTGTTCTTTGTGAATGTCGCCTTGGTAGTCTATTTGTCGAAAATGAAATTATTGTGTGCACTTTTTTCTTTTTTTGAGTATGTCTGATATTCTGTTTTAAGTATTCAGCCCAAAATTGAGTTTTGATACCAATACCCAAAATAGAGTTCTGATATCCGAATTGAAATATGTGGTAACCATACCTAAGAAAAAAAAATGGAGATTTGATGTTAGTAGCGGAAGGCTTGATTCATTAGGCATCAGTGAGTTCGACAGGTTTGATCTTTAGTTATCTCATGAAATGAATAAAAAAATTTTAAGTGAAAATTTAGGTGTCAACACACGTTAACAAAAAAAAATGAAATAATAAAGAAATTAAATTATCACTTTAATTCTTTTATCATAACGATGTAGGATATCCAAGCTTTTCGGTTTGACTAATCTCTGCAAATAAATACAAATCGTCTCATCAACATATATTAGGCAACATTGCCACTTATAGAGTGATCCATGTGCCCTTTGCTAGCATGTTAAACGGGATGATGTCCTCTGAACACGGAATTCATCGTATCTAGACCAAACAATTAGCCGGTTAACCGATCTTATATGGGCGTTTGCTCAAAAAAAAAAAAAAAAAAAAAAAAACCGATCTTATATGGGCACTGGGATGGGGGAGCAAGCCAAGTCTAATGGTCTTCAACAAATGTAAAAGTGATATGCCCAAGTCAACTTTTGGCCATTCTGCATTGCCCAAGTCATATAATCAATTCTTGACCTTTGTTGAATTTTTCGCATTGGAAGTGGACATTAAGAAGAAAAAACAATCTGCAATTATAAAATATTAAAAGTACTTAGTCATGACAAAATCGTGCAATTTGACAAATTTCCCACAAATCTTTCAGTGTGCCCACATATCCTAATCATGTTTGGCACAGTGGGGAGACCTTTCACCAAGCACAGGTTGCTGTCAAAGATACCAGAACGGGTAGAACGGGCAGAGAGCATCATTGACCAAGACCTGATAATGCCATGAGGTAAACTTAAAGAACTGCAAAGTGCACCAAGCAAAGAGTAGGGCAACAGTAGGGCCATTGTCCTGGTCGGGGGATGCACGGAAAGGTTGCTTGTTCGCTGCGATAACAGGCTAAACGTGTCGCGATCTCACTGCACAGCATCGGTTGTGAATTCTTCAACTCAAAGATGCTGAACTTCTGCTTATTCGGTTTGTACATTTTGTACGAAGGTGAGTCCAGCGAATGTAGTGCGCTCGTCTAGTCTTCTGCAGAAAGATGTTTGCCATTCTGCTATCAATCTACCACAGTGCGCCGAGTGAATTTTGTGGCGTGGGGCGACGGCACAGATTTTACTAGTTAGTTCATTGACTTCCCAACAGTTCTGTTTGCCTGTCCAGTTCGATTCTCAATTTGGGATCTTTAGGTGTGATTTGGGGACGGCTTTTAAACCCTCGATCCGCCAATGGATTCGAGCTGTCTATCCCTTCATGTACAGCAACCAACCGATCTAATGAGATTAGAAGTTCGTGAGATTTGACATCAGGAGAACTTGTGAATCTTTCATCTGTCAATTTACTCGCATTGAATACGATGGGTGGTGGGTGATCGAGTGGGACTAAAGACTCTTCAGGTTTTGGCTCCCTGATGACCTTCATATCCCTGATCATTTTTCGGATCTGGTTGGACATCATCAGACATATCCTCATCGCCGAAAGCTTGGTCTTAGTCGGTATCGTATGGGGGTGTGCCACCTCTTGAACCTTGTACAATAGTAAACATGTCGATCGACACCCTGAGGATTCATCCAACATCAACCGTCATTTGCTGATGTTTCATTCTTCAGTTCAACCGGTTGCTGAATGTCATTATTCATTTGGTGAGTACCTTCCTTCAGATCGAGCAAGACTCACTTCACTGATGATTTCCTCCTTCGTGGATTCCAACTAACTCTAGAACTGATTACTCTCAACAAATTTACAACTAAATTGATAGCCAAAGCCCAATTAGCTACACATAAGGTACATAACATCTGAGAAAGTATAGGCATACCAATAATGATGTGTTGACATCCTTCACGGTAAAAGGAGTGCAGAATCACTCCCTTGGTACCTCGTTAATGACCTATAGAAGATGAAAGAATTGTCCTGAGATAATATTCTAATTCTTGGTTTCTGTACTGTACTCTCACCTCACGATAATTGAACCATGCCAATTATGATACATTTATTTTAAACTTTTTTTGTGGCGCTAAAGACTTAGAATTTTACCAATCATGACACATTTATTTTAGACTTTTTTTATGATACAAAAAACCTTAAATTTGTATTTTTTAACACATTTAGTACCTGTTTGGTCACTATATTATTTTTCTATTTTTTGTTCTTTTGTTCTCATAAATAAAATAAAAAGAATGTAAATCCATTTGATAATGCCAGCCTAATTTTACAACTCCTTAGAATAGAAAAGTGGTCAAAAAATGTATTTGGAACAGAAAAAAAAAAAAAATCTACTTCTTTGTTTTTTGGAATAAAAATGAAAAAAGTTAATTTTAAATAGAAATTATTTTCTAAAAAGAAAGTTATCAAACACACCATAAACGATCTTAAAAGATGCAAACTCCAACTATTTCCCAAATTAGGACTAATTATCGGAATTCATAACAATCTTAGGTTTAGATCACCTTATTAGGATCGATAGATGCTGTTACGATAATCTTCCCAAACAAGTATAGGCCCATCGCTGGCTACCTCTTTTGTCATGAAGGCCATCCGATCGCATCGGTGTGCCGTGCTCGAGCTAGCATGGCCATGGACAATTCATACTTTAACTTGGATTGAGGTGTTGGATGTTGATCCAGCTAATTTAAAACAATAAATCAATCAAATTAATCAAAATTAAAATCCAATGATGAAAATGAACATCGAAGTAAAGTTCCAGCACTAATGTTGTTTTTGTTTTTTTTTATAAATAATGTCCCCTCTAATCTTAACACTCGAGGTTTTTTTGAATCGGTAGTCTCTTCTGGATCTTCCAGTCTTCCCTCGCTCTCTTCTTCTTCTTCATTCAACAAGAGGATCGCCGGAGAGCGCGGCACACCCCGCCGTCCAGATCGCCGGCGACCCCGTAGGCCGACGAGCGATTCTCCGGTAGAAAACCCCCTGAATTCCCCAATCGAATTCGACCCGCAGACGAATTCGTGAACGCGCAGGCTAACGAGCGATTCGCGTGGGCAGGTCTCCGGCGAGGACAAGGCGTCGATCGGCGGCGATGGACCAGGAAGCCGCCCGGACCGCCCGGGAGTCCCTGGATCTCGCGTTCCACATGTCGAACATCCTCGACACCGGCCTCGACCGCCACACCCTCTCCGTCCTCATCGCCCTCTGCGACCTGGGCGTGAACCCCGAGGCGCTCGCGGCGGTCGTCAGGGAGCTCCACCGGGAGCCTTCTGCCGCGGCCGTCCCGATGCCGGGCCCGTATGAGGTTCGTCGCCCGTCTCTTGGCCCAATTCCTCGGGCTGGTTCGGGCACTAGGTCTTAGTATGCAATGCCTCTCCTTTCGAAGACTTTCTACTAGTTTGCTCAGTGTCGTGTCTGATGTTTTGTTCAGCTATTGGTCTGTCGAGACCTCTTTGTTCTGAGCTTTTTTCTTTGTTCGAGCACTGCGTCGATGACACATAGAAGATAAACCCACATCGCACCATTCCATATAAGGGGAAAACACTATAATTGCTGACATTGTTGTCCCTTGAGAACTCGCCTGCCATTTCCTGGCTTTTTATCCATCAATGTCCACCTGAAACTGTCATTTTCAATTCATTTAGGAGATATTTTCTAGAGGATTCTCTTGGACAGATTATTGGCGTATTATTGAATGTGTTGCCTGCAGTATTTAGAAATTTCTTTCCGGTTGTGACCGTAGAGTTTTCTGTAAGATGCTTTCCAGCTTTTGTTGTTGTGTGATCTAGCAAGATACAATGGTGATATTCTCAAATTACCTTAGCATGATTAATTATTCAGAAAAATGTGAATAGGTTGTCCTGAATTGCATTACTTCTATAGGTAGCATCTTTGGGTATGCTGAAATTTTAAACTTTAGGGTAGTTGACTCTTTTTGAGCCTTTGAAGTTCAGTTTTTCCATACAATTTCTGCCCTGCGAGAAAATGGCCAAGTAAATGGTTATCTGCAGGACAAAGTACAAAACACATTTGATGGTAAAATATTGTGGTCAGTGAATTAGTGGAAGGCGAGGTAGACTAAAGAACTGAGGAACTCTTTCACATTTCCTAGTAATTTGATCTGCCTGGTCATCCTAAAGTGACCTAAGTTATGCCTCTCCTTAAAGGGATTTTGACTTTTCATTTGCAAAGATATAATACTTGTAACTCAACAATCCGCTATTGCCCCAATGGTGCCATGATCCCTAGATCTGCATTCTTTTGCTAAAATACTAGGTACTTGACAGTTGATACATATGAAGCATGTTGTGAGCCTTACTTCACACATGCATGATTGGCTTAGACATTGATGTTACATCTCTTTTAGGTAGATTATTAAGTTCTTGTGATTATTTAGAGAGCTGTGGTGTGAGAAAAAAGAAAAAGAAAAATTTAGACTGGGCGCATCAATAAGATTCCATATTGTCCTTCAGATTTACAGTTTCTGAGCAATGGATACAGTTCTGGATGGATGTCAATTTCTCTTGTGTCCATGCTCTTGATCCCTTTCTAAGCTCCTTGTTGTGGGATGCTGATATTGTTGAACAACTATGTGCCAAATAATGACTTGCATTTTCACTGCTACTTTGCAGACTCAAAAGCAGTGACAAAATGCATGTCTTGCATTGCAGTGACAGTGCGACTGAAGGTTGGGTAAGCCAGTGCTCTTTCTTTCAAGGGCAAATTGGTTGTTCCTGGACAAATCCTAGCTTCCTATATGCAAATAAAGATTTCTGCTCCTCTGTTTCTCTGTTTGAAGAGATTGTCCATCTTGAAGATGTTGCTTAGTGGGTTGTTGGATGCGTGGCTGGTTTTTCAATCTGCAGAAGTTTGTACTTGTCTACTTGGAATCTACAGCAAATTCAACGTGACTAGGAGTGAATATGCTTATGTCTACCTAAATTAGTGTAGCTGAACATGTTTGTAGAGATTTTAGATGTGGAATTTTAAGAGTTCTGTGTTAAATTGATGATGTTTGGGTTGTTTCTTCCACAGTGCTGTAAACACTGAATCTTGATAAGGTTAATTCTTTGTTGGAAAGGAAACAATATGAATTGAAATGACATTAGGCACATCAGCTGTTTGGCACTTGCCTCCCGTAATATAAATTGCAGGAGTAGTCACTGCTTTATGGCCTTTATTGCTCTGTTTGTGTTCTTCTGGAATGACTGTTTTGTTGTGATCCATTTCTGAAGATTGAAGTAGGCATGTGATTGCGGTCTGCCATAAACTTTCTTGCACATAGATCCTGCAGCTGACTCTGCTGGAAGTATGATTAGAATCGATTTTAGTGATCATCATATTGGTCAACTGCATCGCTGAAAAACTAGCCCTTTTTAACTCTTCCCTCCGTGGAAGCTTTCCTCTTTTCCCTTCATTTGGAGCTATTTTCAGGGACTTTTTAAATAGTTAGCGCACTTCATGTGAGCCATATCAGTCAATTTGCATGTAAAACATGTGTTATCATCTAATTTAGATTAGTTAGTATCGTGCTGATTTAAGTAGAGATTTGTTACTTGTGAAATATGATAAAATATTTCGTCATAATTGGTATCCATATCACTCTTTAAACATAAAGACCATTAATTACTTTGTTATACCCGATGAACTATTTCGTAATAATTGGTATCCATACAAAATTGAAGATCTTAAAAAAATCATATTTTTTTCTAAACATATATGTTCTCATCAATGGAAAACTGATGAGATTCTAAGGAGCATTTAGTTGTACCTGCCATTATGTATGTATATATCTGTAATGCATATTAAACCTATGAATAATATCTTATGTTTGATATCTTGTTAACTATCTATGTTACATTATTGTTGCTATAAATGCAATAAAATTTACAGATAATTTTACGGCTATATGCTCACGAAGTAGGGAAGTTTCTCCAGCAATAAGCAATCCTTTAAAGATGAGTACTGAAGGTTGGCCAATGTGCATAGGGAGTTGGATAGATGTGTAATTCTTGTGTTGTTCGATGATTAATTTGATAGAGAAACTAGACAACTCCCAGACCCAGGCGCCTCTGCTGATGGGCAATCCAAGCATTCTGAGATTCTTCTTACATTGCCATGGAGGGAGTTTGTATGTGTAGAAGTTCTATGGATGAGAAATACCGTCAAAGCATGCAAGCCACCCAGGTCTTCTGGCAATAGTAGAGCAGATGACAATATCACAATTCTAAGAAAACTCGAGTATTTGATGGGTCGATTTTCAGCCCATCGCTGACAGCCTTTAAAAATCAATCTCTCTAGTGATAGGCAACCGGTATAATCTTGTGAGGTTCAAACCTTTCAGTTTCTGTGCACTCTGCTACAGATATGTGATAGAAAGTAGCCGATGAGATGGCATGATAGGCATACTAGTTTGAACCAACTTAAGAAATATGTACTCCCTTCATGTGTTTCCAACCTCGCCAGTTATCAGTAATTTGGCTCTGCATGGGGGATTTTTTTTTTTCTTATTCGGTAGTACAAGGCAATTTTATTTATTTTTTTGGTCGAAATAGTACAAAGGCAGTTAAAACATAAACAAAGGAGTCCAACAAAGCCGAGGAAAGCAAACTAGCAATCCATAGAGACCACAGTACCATAGGGATTAGAATACGCCACGGGATAGGCGTATTCCAGAATATTTTGGGCACCACATAATTTCTCAGATTATGCTCAGAATCTTTCTCTTCGCTGTAAAATTGAGAGCATACTATGTCCATATTCATTCCTCTATGAGCCGGTATCGATTTAACAGCAATGCTATTATTGATAACAAGCCCCATAAAATGCTTAATTCTAGGGGTGGTATCAGCCTTCTACGCCGGTGTCCAATTTTCATTCCCAACCTGAAAGAGATTCCTGCCTGCTGCAATTCCATGCGTAGAATTCAAACAAAAAGAGCCATTTTCGGAACATTCCGACAAACCTGAAGCTCTTGATTTTCCCTGCTGCAGTTAGGAACATCAGTACTAATTTTCTTCAGGTAATCAGGAATATCAAAGGAAATTCTTGCAAAGTCACAGCCATAATAACTCCTCCTCTTCCCTAGCAAGAGGGCCTTCAATAAGGCTGCGAAGCACATGGAGACCCCTCCAATTCTGATTGCACAGACTGATATTAGACTCTGGAGCCAATTAAAAATCCAATGCCTTCTTGGAAAACTGGATCCCCCAACAGCAGATGAAATATAAGGCGCCCGGCCCCGAAGGACTGCTTGCAAGATTCTCTGTGATAAGCCGGGTGATCATAGGAGACCCACGTTGTAAGCATGGTTCAGAGTTTCTGCAGTAGCAAGTTCATGTCGAGAGAAATGAATCGAGCCCAATTTGACCCTGGTCCCAAAGCTCTGCTTGTACTGAAGAACAAACACCATATCGATTGAGCAAAGCCACACGCCCAGTCTCCTCCATCGTCGCGAATAAGGCCGCCTGTACCTGCCATTCCTGGATTGCCTTTAGAGGCCACAGTTCGTGTTTAAGTTTAAATCATCTCAACAGGAGAGGATCCCTAAAAGAGAGATGCAGTAGCATCAACAAAATCAACTTTTATGAAAATTCTTATGAGATCGTAAAACATCTCTTGCCGGTTTATTTAGAAAGGTAAATCTATTCGGAAATAAATTCTCGTTCTGCTACTGCCATTAGCAATCTATGGTAATGATTACAATTTTTGATTATGCAAGCATTCGTAATCTCTAAATTAAATTCGTTCGAACCCATATCGCAAGATTAAACCAAAAGAATTTTGGTTCCATTTCAGTCATGTTTAGGGAGGTAAGATGATCGATCCAGCATTTTACGCAATAAGTAATATATATTCGCTTTAAATCCCACAAGAGTTAGTTTAATTGGATTACGTTTTGATACATATGACATATCCAAGATCGTCTCTCATATAACCATTGAAATGATAGATTTAATAACAACAAGGCTATCTATTTTTCACGAGATTATGAATTTGATTTATGTTGGGAGGGAAATTGGCTTGTCTTAGGTTATCTAATTTTGATATTCTAGAGAGTCGACACGCCCGTTCCCCTGCATTCAAAACCATACATCTCAGCCGAAGCGAAACGGCGGCGCGAGCCAGCCGACCCGATCATCAACCGACAGACACTCTCTCTCTCTCTCTCTCTCTCTCTCTCAAACCTTAAATTTTCAAAAAAAAGGGAAGACCTTTAATCTCAAAGGAGGAGAGACACCTTCTTCATCTTCACCGCCTCTCTCACTCTCTCTCTCTCTAGCCATGGGGGACCTTGCCCGCAACTTTCTGCAGCACCTTTACTGGCAGTTCTGCGAATCAGACGACGAGCCCCCCATCGCTTCTCAAGGCTCCCAGCCTTCTTCTTCCTCCTCCTCTCAAGCGTCCGCCTCCGAAACGTACCTCCTCGGCTTCATCATCGCCAACGTCGTCGGCCTCCGCCACTACTCCGGCACCATCAGCGGCCGCGAGATGGTGGGCCTCGTCCGCGAGCCCTCAACCCCTACGACGAGAACGCCATCAAGGTCCTCAACACCAGGTCCGTCCAGGTCGGCCACATCGAGCGCGCCGTCGCCGCCGTCCTGGCCCCTTGATCGACTCCCACGTGATCTCCGTCGAGGGCATCGTGCCCAAGACCAGCAGCGCCGGGAGCAAGTTCAGGATCGCCTGCCAAGTTCACATCTTTGCCAGGGTCGAGGCCTTCGACCTCGTGAAGTCGGCTGTTTCGCGAGGCGGGTTGGTGCTCATTTCGGACGCGGGCGCGTCGTTCGCCCTGTCGGAGGCGGTCGTGGTGAAGGAGAGGAAGGGTGGGAAGGAGGTGAGGAGTGTGGATGAGATTTTTAAGCTGGCCGACGAGAATGTCGGGAAGAAGGCGAAGATGGAGGCCCTGGAGCCACCGGGAGAGGTGATTAAGTCTGTACTGTTCCAACATCAGAAGGAGGGTTTGGGTTGGTTGGTTCATAGAGAGAATTCTGGGGAGTTGCCTCCATTTTGGGAGGAGAGAGATGGCGAGTATGTGAACGTATTGACGAACTATCGCACAGATAAGGGCGGAACCTCTGCGAGGTGGCATTTTTGCAGATGATATGGGTTTGGGTAAGACTTTGACATTACTTTCTTTGATTGCTTTTGATAAATTTGGTAGTTTTATAGCTGGGGATCGTGTCAATAGTGCTGGTGAACAATGTGGGGATGATGAGGTTCGATCTGAGTCGGCTAAGACAAAGGGTAAGAGAGGTAGAACGAGTAAAGGGGTTTCTCAGTCGCAAAAGAAGCGTAAAACCCAAAAAACTGCTTCAACTAGTAATCGGAAGGCATCATCTTCAAGTCTAGATGAGACGCCTGATGTGCTGAGTACCAAATCGACTTTAGTTGTGTGCCCTCCATCTGTGTTTTCCACTTGGATTACACAGCTAAGCGAGCATACTATTCCTGGGAAGATGAAAGTATATATGTACTATGGAGACAGGACGAGAGATGCTGAGGAGCTTAAGAAATATGACATTGTGTTGACCACCTATACCATATTGGCTACTGAGGAACCTTGGGAAGAATCTCCTGTGAAAAAGATAGAGTGGTGGAGAGTCATTTTGGATGAAGCTCATCTGATTAAGAATGCGAATGCCCAACAAAGCCAAGCGGTCACTAAATTGAAGGCTAAGAGGAGGTGGGTGGTAACTGGAACGCCTATTCAGAATGGTTCATTTGACTTGTTCTCTTTGATGTCATTTTGCGGTTTGAGCCTTTTTCTATAAAGAGCTATTGGCAAAGTTTGATCCAGCGTCCACTCAGCCAAGGGAATCAGACAGGGCTTTCCCGTCTGCAGGTAATTTTTTGGTGTCAATTATCTAACAATTTATACATTGAAGAGAAAGATATATGTCCGATTTTGAGGATTAATATTGCAGCATGTCCATTTAGGAGGTTATGTTAAAAATGAAATTTTATAGGCATAGTATTTTATTCAATAACGAGTCATCTGTGCTGCTTAGTTTTTATCTGATCTATTTAAGAAGTCTTAGAATGCTGCTTGAGATTATTAATACATGAGATACCGGTAGGAGCATTATAACAATCACTTTGACTTATAAAACCAGGATAAATGTTTTGATGATGAAATTGCCTCATCAGTTCATATCCAGCTTTTATTCTCATGTGCCTAATAGTTGTGACTGTCGATTTCTGTTCTTGTGTGGGCCATGCTCTTTATGTGGTATTTTAATGTATTTTGCTTCAGGTTCTGATGGCCACCATTTCTCTACGAAGGACAAAGGACAAGGGTTTGATTGGATTACCCAAAAAAACAATAGAGACTTGTTATGTCGAACTTTCTCGTGAAGAACGTGAACTGTATGACCAGATGGAAAGAAAGGCCAAGAGTGCTGTCCAGGAATGTATCAATGCTGGCAGTTTGATGCGTAATTACACTACTGTGCTTGGTATAATTCTGAGACTTAGACAGATATGCATTAGCATGGCCTTGTGCCCTCCAGATCTGAAGTCGCTTCTTCCATCTGACAATATTGAAGGTATTGTGAAGTCCTAATGGATACTATGTGTTCTTTTATACATGACTTGGTATATTATTTCACCATTGAGGAGAGAATTTTGCGAAGATTGTTTAAGTTAGTTTTGGTGGTTGAGCTGGTGTTGTGCAATTGTTGTCACGGTTGTTATTTGTGGTTTTACCTTTGTAAACATTTGTCATGCAAAACTAGGTTTCAGTTGTTTGAACATTTGTGATTCTTGAATTTCCTCTAGTTTCCCACTTAGCCAAAATTGGGAAGAAAGAAAGAGTTGCTGTCATAATGCTTCTTCTAGTTCACTGTACAATCTGTTCATGAATCAGCATGTGTACTTAAATGTTCTCATGATTTCACTCAAAAGGAAGTTTTGCCTCATTTGGGACATTAATTAGAGCAATGGCTATTATTGTTAGTAATTAAATTTTGAGTAAGACTCTTGGATGGCGAGGATGGGAGTTGGACATGTTTTACTCCTGACCTGTTTATAGCTTGCTTGTGAAGTAGTCAGCCTGATCTAAAACTCTGATCGGCTACATGCATACATGTGACTCAAATATGAAATCAGTTTAGCTCAACAGTATTAATTGGATATCTGCTACATGCCAGTCAACCCACAGAAGCATCGCATGATAATTTTCCTTTCATTTTGGGTTTATTTTATTATTATTATTATTTATTTTTTTATTTTTTTATAATAACTTGGAG
Organism: Eucalyptus grandis; assembly: GCF_016545825.1. Lineage (NCBI taxonomy): Eukaryota > Viridiplantae > Streptophyta > Magnoliopsida > Myrtales > Myrtaceae > Eucalyptus > Eucalyptus grandis. Next base: position 3,236,021 of record NC_052619.1, on the reverse strand, counting down.
TTTTAATATGGCACATGTTATCAGCAATCTGCCTGCTACTCAGCTATCTAAATTTGCCTTGGGAGTTTTGACTAAATCTGAGGAAGTGTTTTCTTATGTTGAGTTTGAAGAACACACTTTGAAGACTTTATAGAACTTAAACTTTTGTTATCGATGGATATCTTTAAATTTGTAATTTTGGTTAATTATGCAACTGAATTTTATTTTTTTAAGTAAATAAGGCCGTGGACAGTGTCATGTATTAAGATTGCGTTTCCATTATCTGTCCTCAAAAGTTATGGAGGTCCTTTGTGCTTTTATCTGATGTGCAATGAACAATAGATAACTGTGATCTCAAATGTGGCAGATGTATCTAATAACCCAGAGTTGCTGAAGAAGTTGGTTGCAGTGCTGCAAGATGGTGAAGATTTTGATTGCCCTATATGCATTTCTCCATGTACTGATCTCATAATCACTTGTTGTGCTCACATCTATTGCCGAGCTTGTATTCTCAAGACTCTACAGAATTCGAAAAGGAACTGTCCCCTTTGTCGCCGTCCTTTGACCGAGTCTGACCTATTCTCTGCTCCAACGGAATCATCTGAAAATAGCAAAGTGGAAAATTGTTCTGAATCCATTTCTTCTGCCAAAGTTTCTGCTCTTTTGAAACTCCTCCTTGCAGCAAAGGACCAAAAATTGACTTCAAAATCAGTTGTGTATTCCCAATTTAGAAAAATGCTATTACTCTTGGAAGAGCCACTTAGAGCGGCTGGTTTTAAGATCTTGCGCCTGGACGGTTCAATGAATGCAAAAGGAGATCACGAGTGATTGAAGAGTTTGGAGCGCATGAGCAAAGTACAGCCACCGTGTTGCTTGCCAGCCTCAAGGCTTCTGGTGCTGGTATAAATCTGACAGCTGCATCGACGGTTTATCTGCTAGAACCGTGGTGGAATCCTGCAGTTGAGGAACAAGCCATGGATCGAGTTCACAGGATCGGGCAAAAGGAGGATGTGAAGATTGTAAGGTTGATAGCACGTAACAGTATCGAAGAGAGGATATTGGAGTTACAGGAGAGGAAGAAGAAATTGGCAAGGGAAGCATTTGGGAAGAGGGTTTCAAAAGATCGAAGTGAGATTGGGTTGGACGATTTTCGTGCGCTCATGTCCTTGTGAAGACATGGAGAAGTAGTTGTGCATACTTTTTTGTAAGTTTCTCACAAGTAAACTTTTGTTTGCTTACTTTTGGCTATTTTCAATGTTGGTGGGCGAATTTCAGGTGGAATGCTGTAGCCAGCTTCGATTGTCCTGAAAATTTTTGTGTAAATTCTAGTCCAGCCATGTTTATGTACTTAAACTCAGTTTGCCAAAAGCATGAACTGTTTTTTACATGCTTGAGCACGAGATGTTGGAGGACTAATGGCACTTATCATTCCGGGTGCCCAGATGCAACTGCTCTTGTTGCAAATGTTGCCACCAAGTCTATTGTTTTGTTGGATATCGCCTCTGGACTTCAATCTTCTAATTTATATTGTAATTTTAGTTTCATCCGTGCAAAATCTGCGGAGTCATAATAGAAAGGTTTTGTTGGATATCACCTCTGGACTTCAAAGTGGAACTGTAACAAAAAGCTAGAATCTAGTTCAACTCTATTTGTGAAACTAGAGAGAGCTCTGAACTTGTGTTTGTATCTGGGTGAAATCAAATGAGGGGATCTCTATCTATACAAGGATCCTTGATCTCTAACCCAATCTAACGGTAGAGATAGACGATAGAGATCAATGAGAAGTCTCTGGAATACAAGTATATTTCTCATTTTATCCCTGAAAATTACTCTTGATTGCCTTTGTATACATTTCCCATATTGACGTCAAGAATGATCTAGAGTACTCAAGAAAGGTCCTTAGAAGCTTCAAGGTTCACCTGGTTAACTTGGAGAATTCCTTGCAACATTATGCCTCATTTAACGGCTTGAGAGTAGTTCTATTTTTTTGTGGATTAAGTGAAAATCTTTCTTTTCAGAATAGTTCAGTCTTCTAACCTGAGAACCATTACTTCACGAAATCGACTTGCCTTTTCCATTTCCTGGTTCTGTGAAGGGAACAATAAGTGAAGAAAAGTGGACAGAGTTTAAAATGCCGGTTTATCTTGTATCTCCTGAAGAAGTAAAAGGATCAGGTGAGGGGAATGACGGAGCTGCCTATAAACTCCACAGAAGGAAATTTTGCAAAAGCCGAAGAGTTAACTTCCCACTGGAGAGCCGTTAGTGAGGGACTCCTGAAGGAGCCATTTCGGAACGAGATATTTGTGATCCTTTTCACTCGCCGACTCGAAAGTATGACGAGTCATCCATTTTCGAGTTTGTTAAAGGCAGCATCATGTTCTTGCGTTGCTCCAACGGACTGCTAGTTATCGAATTTTACAAGCGGATTGATTTAGGCAGTGAACTTTCTAACCCGATATTCAACAGAGTTCATAATGATTCAATGATTGGTCTATCCATTATTATTGAGATAAATGTTGGATAATCTTCAAGATGAAAACTCCAAGAACATGGTACAATTTTAGCCGATATCAATCTCGAGGGATTGTAATGAAAGAAGGGCAAGTTGACTCGACAAGGAGAATCAAAACAGAAGACAACAAGTGCATTAAGTAAATTAGAGCAGCAAATAGTTATCTAGAATATCCAAGTTTCTCCCATTGCACTTTTGACATGATCAAAACCCTCATTCAAGCGCTTCATATGCTGTAAGTTTAACAAGAATCAGGGTTTGAACTTTGGAGCTACATAATCTATTTCATTGCACCGACAAGATATAAGTCATAACGAATTCAATGACATCACGTGAGAACTGATTCAATCTTTTTACTTTTTTTTCTCTTTTTTTCGTTTGAGTACTATTTCAACCTTGGCATCACACCTGCACTTTTGATAGTGATCCATCTGCACAAAAAGAACTTACCAATCTCACGAAACCAAGTCGAAGCCATGCTTCAACGTTAGACTGTCAGAAGCAGGGGGAGGTAGTGAATCTCGCATTCCCAAGGTAAAGCTCCTTGTTTAATGAACTCCTGATCCAGATTCAGATGTCATTGCCTAGAGGTCTATACACCTTTTAATTTAACCCATTCAACCACTGGAAGCTTACACAAGGAACGGCGATCCCAGGAATAATATTGAATTTGCTCATAATCTCCCAAGAGAAAGCTGATTATAATTATGTTATTGCGCCATATCAGAAGGTTACAAGGATAAGAGAGGAAAACAGGGCAGCAAAACAAGAGCAACACGTTGCTCAATCTTAATGAAGGGTGTATTTTATGGCTTGTTCGGTGCTGAGGAACGCAGGTAGCTGAGGAGAGTAGTCGAATAGTTAACCAGCATATCTCTAGGTGGAACGCATTCTTTAATCAGCGGAATTTTGATGAAGTTTTGTGCCCATTCATGAAGGGATGGGAAACTCTCAGCATCAAGAATTTTAATGCCTCCAGTTTCTTCAATGACGCCAAGCCAATGCGGGATCCAACCAACTACAAGATCCAAATAGCCTATCTTGTCTCCCGCGAAGAACTTCTTCCCTTTGATCTGCTTCTCTAGATACCCAAACGACTCTAATGTACTCTCCACTGCTTTCTCCTTTTCCAGCGCATCAGCATGACATGCTGCTCCCCAAGTTCCAAAGACACACTGTTCTCAGTGACATGGGAAAAAAAGAACAAGCAAGCTTGTCATCAAGAAGAATTATTTGATTCGATGGGCATTTATTCTGCTGTAGCCAAAAACATGCATAATATAAAGTCTGTTTCTGAAGGATGTGAATTATATATTTGGGTGCCAGAAGAAAATCTAACCGATAAGACATACTAGAAGAGTTACTAAGAGGATTTAATAACATTAACTCTTTGAGTACATGGGTAAGCATCCCCTTGGCAAAGCTAGCACTATGGTTGATTTTCTACATCGATTTAATTTAAGGGCTCGTTCTTTTCAATGCAATTTTCTCAGTTGCAGACACGGCATCAGAAAACCTTCTCATGGAGAAAAATTTGTAATATTGCATTTTCCGTTGTCCAGCATATATAAGCAAGAAAACCGATTCCAAAGAGCTCGATCCATATTCCGTATCAATTCTGCCATAGTTTGCCATTCAGGAGCTGGCATTTAGCTTTGATATGTGCTGTGTATCCATAGATGGAATCTGGGGGGTTCAAGAAAAGCAAATATGGCACTCCAACGCCGTGCCTTTACCTTAATATGTTTCTCCTCCATATTCTTGTCTCAGAATATGGAGGAAATAAAGTCACCTTGCCAATTGCCATCAGCAAATTGCAAAAACAACACACGAAAAAACAAAAACCAGGGGAGAAAGTCAAAAGAGTCATCTTGTCATCAGCAAACTGAGCCCAGAAACGAGCTTGAGCTCTCTCATGAGGGTATTGAGGCAACAACGGATAAAGATCACCTCCCTTCCACTTCTCATCAATGTACTCCAGAATCACTTTCGACTCTGCAATCACGACTCCATTGTCCAAAAGCACCGGGACCTTCTTGTGCACCGGGTTTGACTTCCAAAGCAATTCGCTCTTCCCCTTGTCCCAGTCTTCCACAGTGAGCTCGTACTCAAGGCCCTTCAGTTTTAGAGCCCACTCGATTCTCGTGCAGAACAAGCTCGTTGCAGAGAATATGATCTTTAACTTAGCCATGATCGTGCTTTGCTGTTTTGAGCAGTGGAATCGAGTTGGGATCTCTGGTACATAAATAAATTTGAGACGTGTTCTTGAAAACAACTGCCATGTTTAGTCTAATGCTGCCAAGTTGGAATCTTGGAGCACATCAATGGCGCGGCCATTGACGAGGAACAGTGAAACGCAAGGCCAAGAAGGAGAAACAAAATAGATTTGATTGTTTAATATACACAATTAGACTTCATTAACATAAATTCATCATGAAACTATAACAAAGTGGACGCATTTCTGCTGAAGTGTACGTAGATCCGAACTACATTGCTTGATATACAGGTCTAAAAGCCTGTTCAGTGGCTTTTTTTATTTAGTATTAACTAGTAAAAATTTGTAGGAAAAATATGGCTTCAAATTAGATTGAACAATCAAGTTAGAATTTGAGGCGTAATATCAATTTCTTTAAAGATTTACTTACTCCTACAATGTTGCTAATAATTATCGACAAATATCATCCTTGATACAACAAAGTCTTGAGTGAGAATACTAATAACAATTCTAATATTTCTCTAGGGTCTCTTTAAGAAACAATTGAAATAATGCTATAATTTTAGAAATAAGACTCGAAAAGACTTATTTTACATTCATGCCAAGAACTGACATACATATCTTGGTTTTAATTAATATAGGCAACCATTTAGAAAAGATTGCAAAGTAAATAAAAGTATCCTTTGGGAAAATTTGCAAAGTGAGCAAAGGTATTTTTTTTTTTTTTTCACAAAAAGTTGCAAACCGAACAAGTATATTTTCAAATGTTATATGGAAAAATGCATAAAATTCGAAATAATAAAATAATATAAAATAAAATTCCGAATTTCATAGTATCTTATTGAATGAATAAATATAACATTTGGACTAATAAATTTTAACAAGATAACCGTACAAAATAAAATAAAAATTAAATAATAAATAGGGATTAGTGCCAATTAAATCACGACCATGCAAGCGTGCTAAGTACACCTAATAATCGCACACCTACACACAGATATTGTGGGATCTAGCCCACACCCCAATCTTTTCTTTGAACAAATTAGAAAAGGCTCACAGTTATAAGATGGCTCATCTCCTTCCAACTTTCCTATGTGGAATAAGGAAAAGCACATTTTGTTTGTTTACAAACAACCAACAAAACTCGTACACACAAATGATGCGTCGCTTCACAGATCGAATCCAATTCAAGTCGCATATATAGCTACCAACAGGAATCTCGCTAAGCATAGAAGCAGAATAGACTTATTATGCACCGTATCATGAGGTTACAAGCGAAAAATATCGTGAGTCTCTCATCTTCTTCGCAGTCCTTGATCGAAAAGAAGGATACACTCAAGGTTTCTTAGCTCCTAAGAAAACGCATGTTTTCTTAAAAATTATATTCAAGTTTGATATCTGCCAAGTTCGAATGATCGCGGGTCAGGGAGAGGTTCTTGGAAGTTGCGGTCATTTACTAGTAAAAGGGGAAGGAAGGGAAAAGAATGCAAAAGATAAGACATTTCACATAGGCGACTGAGAATTATAATATACCAATGCTTGGATTATTATATCAAGAAAAACAAAAGTACATTATTGTTGCAATTTTTTTTTTTTTTTTTTTTTTTGGGTTTGCGATGCTATACCGTCAACATAGGTATATTTCTACTTAGACACAATTTATCTCAATTCATCATAACTGTGATGGATTGATTTTATGCTAATTTTTTACTTGAAAATTTTTTTGATCTCGAAAGATGTATGTTTGATCGATGTATGCATTTAATATGAAAATCAAATCGAGCACTTAGCGACTAAGAGGAGCGGTGGGCCCTCATCAGCCCACTTGTTGCAGTAGATTTTATATGAAATACGAATGCATACGTTTATCTTTTTTAGCTGTATGCATTTGATTTTCATTGCTAGTTCTGCAGATTGAATAATTTAGTTGTTGTAAATAATTTCCCTACAAATCGTATCACATTTGAACATCCTTTTGTTTTCTCCAATTCATTTTGAAGTACATTTATCAAAAATCGCAAACTATTCTCAAAACCCAATTTATTACAGGTAAAATACAAGGCAAGAACCTAGTTCAAGTCTGTGTGTGAGAGAACTTTTTCTCATGTAAAACTATCCAATAAGTTGCTTGATTTAACGAAACAACCTTAAGTTAAATGAGCTCTTCCACTGGAAAATAATGGTCTAGGTCTCACATTATAAGTTGCTCGATTTGACAAAACAGAAAATGGTCCACATCTCACATTATAATGGAGGGTGCAGAGACTTGGAAAATGCATTCATCATAACCGGCAACCAAAATAACCATATCTACCCGAGCATCGGCTTCTATTGCCACTACTAGGCGGCTATTCTTATCATTGTATATAGAGGCAAGGCTAGAATAGAGATGGATATGTGGGCCTCCAAAACTCAACCCATGTCTCTTATACAACAAGCCCAAGCCCAACCCTTTTCTTTATTTCATCTTGGCGCAAGAAGACACCAACGAAAGAGAGAGAGAGAGAGAGCACTCGTGGGAAGAGAGAAAAAAGAGGAAAAGGAAAAAGTTCTCACACGTGATTGAACCCAAATTAACACCGTTTTGCAATGCTGGGTAAATGATCAAAGGCTCTAATTGTCTAAGAAAAGGAATCATCGAAATTAGAGCTTGAAATTCAGTTTTAGGTTAATTCTAAATTGTTGCATTCAATTGAAGAGTTTTCAAGCGGGGTATATATATATAGAAATGATAGTTTACCATGTTGTAAAGTTATAACATTTTACGGATCTCAATTTGAGCCGACAGTTTGCTTAGAATGAAATTTGCAAGTTACCAACGCGTTTTGGATAGAATGCGAACAATAACCTTGGGTTGAATTGCAACTATTTCCAGCTAGGTTTAGGGGTAGCTAAGTTGGGGTTCTTGTAATATATCGAAACGACTTGAGTTCTATAGAGAAATTTATGGCGTAAACAAGTTTGACGTGTGAGTTGTGCATAGGGGACAACGATATGAATTAGTTATGTTATGAGTGAAGAAATAACATATGTTGCATAACTGTCTTTTTTTTTTTTTTTGGTGAACTTGCATAACTATCTTTTTGTTTGTTTGAAATGAAAAAGTTACCTTTGACTTTAGTTTGAATTTATTGCCTGCAAATGGTTTGTAAAACCTTTTATGAAATAATCAAGAAAAGTTCATAGTATAGCAATGTGATTTTTAAAAGGTACTTTGATATATATATATATATCGAATGGTGAAAAGTTGTGATTTTGTTATTAAACTTGAGTTGTGAGATGGTTCTAGTTTTGGTTGTGGAATTAATGAAGTTTGAGATTGATGGATTATGTTTAGTATCTTTGTGAACCTATTGAGGCATTTGTGGATATGTGCTTACCAGTTTGAGATATCCTTATAGGCCGAGCCACCGACTAATGATCGATAGGATCTAATTAAGGAAGAATTTTGGTCACCTTGTTATGAACGTTATGCGTGTTCATAACTAGATAATTGAGCATGATTTTGGTCAATGGAATTAATCATTGATGTGTGTTTTGATGAGATTGATCAATAAACTAGAGCATTGATGTTTGCTTTGTTATTACCTTGAATATTCACGATATGAAAAATTTATGTTAAAGTAAAAAATATTGCATTTTGGTATTGAAGATTTGTTAAATTCCGGATTTGGCAAAAGTGAGTTATGTTCGTATTTTAAATGTGCATAGTGATTGTTCATTTTGGTCATGGTAGCTCATTCCTTCCATCTTACTTGTTATTAAGGTTCTTTAGTGAACCGCAAGTAGTGCAAGAGCATTTTTCATGGGGACTATTGGGAGTTGATTGTTGAGTTTGATTTGAGGTTGCATCTTTTGGGAGTTGATCCTTGAGTTTGATTTGAGGTTGCATCCTTTGGGAGGAAGGATGGCCGTGTCATTCCCCCAAATCTGGTGGGAATTAGGGTGTGACAAGAGATTTGTCATCAATGAAACTAGAGAGAAGCTCTGAATTTGTGTTTGTATTTCTGAGTGAATCCAGATGAAGGGATCTCTATTTATACAAGAAAAGATCCTTAGAAACTTCAAGATTCACCCGGTTAACTTGGAGAACTCATTGCAACATTTTGCCGTGAAAACTGGATCGTTACACATAAACATACCTCATTGGTTGGCTTCAGAATTGTTCTATGTTTTTTTGTGGGCAGGGGGAAATCTTTCTTTCCGGAATAGTCCGGTCGTCTAACCTGAGAACCATTACTGCACGAAACTGACTTGCCTTTTGCATTTCCTGGTCCTGTGAAGGGAACAAAAAGTGATGAAGAGTGGACAGAGTTTAACATGCCGGTGTATTTTGCATCTCCTGCGGAAGTAGAAGGATCAGGAGGGGAATGGTTCCTTTTGTGTGGAGAAAATGGTGAAGCTGCCTATAGACACCACAGAAGGAAATCCTGCAAGAGCCCAAGAGTTAACTTCGCACTGGAGAGCCGCTAGTGAGGACTACTGAAAGAACAATTCAGGAACTAGATATTATGATCTTTTGTTACTCGCTGACTCAAAAGCACGAAGAGTCATCCATTTTCGAGCTTGTGAAAGGCAGCATCAAGTTTGTGTAGCTCCAACGGACGGTTAGTTACTGAATTTTGCAAGCAGATTGATTTAAGCAGGTGAACATTCTAACCCAATAGTCAACAGAGTTCATAAAGATTCGATCATTGGTCTATTCATTATCGTTGAGATAAAGGTTGGATAATCTTCAAGATGAAAACTCCAAGAACATGGTACAGTTTTAGCTAATTTCAATATCAACGGATTGTAACGAAAGGAGGGCAAGTTGGCTTGACACGGAGAATCAAAACAAAAGACGAGAAGTGCTTCACTTAGAGCGGCAAATAGTTATCTAGGATATCTAAGTATCTCCCCTTTGCACTTTGACATGATCAAAAACCCTCTATTCAAGTGCTTTATATGCTGTAAGTTTGGCAAGCATCTGAGTTTGAACTTTGGAGCCACATAATCTATTTCATCGCATCGACAATCTTTAAGTCATAGCAAATTCAATGACACCACATGAGAATTAATTCAATCTTTTTTTTTTTTTTTTTGTTCAAGTACTAATTCAACCTTCGCATCACATTAGGACTTTTGATAGTGATACATCTGCACACAATGAACTTACCAATCTTACGAAACCAAGTCGAAGCCATGGCTTCAATGTTAGACCATCAGAAGCAGGGAGAGGTAGTGCATTTCCAAGGTAAAGCTTCTTGCTCGATGAACTCCTGATCCAGAGTTAGATGTCATAGCCTAGAGGTCTATACACCTTTAATTCAAACCCATTCAATCACTGGAAGCTTACACAAGGAACGGTGATCCCAGGAATAATATTGAATTTACTTATAATCTCCCAAGAGAAAGATGATCGTAAGTATATTATTGCACCATATCAGAAGGTTACAAATATAACAGAGGAAACCAGGGAGAAAAACACAAGCAACGCATTCCTCAATCTAAACGAAGGGTTTATTCTATGGCTTGTTCAGTTTTAAGGAACGCACGGAGCTCAGGCGACGAATATAATGGTTAACCAGCACATCTCTAGGTGGAAGACATTCCCTAATCAGCGGAATTTCGATGAAGTTTTGTGCCCACTCATGAAGGGATGGGAACCTCTCGGCATCAAATATCTTGATGCCCCCTGTTTCTTCCATGACGCTGAGCCAATGCGGGATCCAACCAGCCACAAGATCCAAATAGCCCATCTTGTCTCCCGCAAAAACTTCTTGCCTTCAATCTGCTTCTCAAGATAAGTGAAAGACTCTAATGTAGTCTCCACCGCTTTCTCCTTTTCCTCCCCATCTTCGGCCAGACAAGCTTGAAAAGCACCGGAGAGACACTGTTCACAGTGACATGCATAAGCAAGTTTGTCAGCAGGAGGAATTATTTGACTCAAATGGGAAACTTATTCTGCTGTAGCCACAAACATGCTGATACAAAGTCCTGCGTCTCTGAAGAATGTGAATTATATATATGGGTGCCAGAAGAAAATCCGACCTATAAGACAGACAAGAAGATCTCCAACTGTCGAGAGGATTAGTAACATTGACTCTTTTGGTATATGGGTGGGCATCCCCTTGGCAAAGCCACCTCTATGGTCAACTTTCTACATCGATTGAATTTAAGGTTTCGTTCTTTTCAATGGAATTTTCTCAGTTGCAGACACAGTTTCATCAGAAAACCTTGTAAGATAGCATTTTTGGTTGTCCCAGCATATATAAACAAGAAATCCCAATTACAAAGAGCTTCGTCCATATTCAATGGTATCGATTCTGCCATTAGATTGCCATTCAGGAGCTGGCATATATGTTGTGTATCCATAGATGGAATCTGGGGATTCAAGGGAAGCTAACATGCCACTCCAACATCACGCCGTTACGTTAATATGGCTCTACTTCATATTGTTCTCTCCCGCTCTCCCTCTGATGCATCCAGCAAGTGTGAATACGCAAGATAACCATCCACAGAATAAACTCACAGGGCAATTGGAACTTTGCTTAAACAGAAGAACATGCACTTCTTGACTTGAAGAATCTTTTCGCATGGATTTTGTGCTTTTCTAGTGAACAATCAATTGAAGTATCTAACGGAAAGTCGGAGCCAATTCAGCACCGAGCTTGAACTAGATTCCAATCATTGGCACGGCAATTCATTTTCAGCCTGCTAATAATGAACTTTGGGGGCAAAGAAGTGAACATCATTCAACAGAAAACTCATACTCCTCGTAACGTGAACAAAACAACAGACAGACGAGAAGACAAATTTGGGGGAAAAAGTCAAGAGTCACCTTGTCATCAGCAAACTGAGCCCAGAAACGAGCTTGAGCTCTCTCATAAGGGTCGTGAGGCAACAACGGATAGAAATCACCTCCCTTCCACTTCTCATCGATGTACTCCAGAATCACTTTGGACTCTGCAATCACGACCCCATCGTCCAACAGCACCGGGACCTTCTTGTGCACCGGGTTCGACTTCAAAAGCAATTCGGTCTTCCCCTTGGACCAGTCTTCAATAGTGAGCTCGTACTCGAGGCCCTTCAGTTTTAGAGCCCACTCGATTCTTGTGCAGAAGAAGCTCGTCGCAGAGACTATGATCTTTAACTTAGCCATGGTCTCGCTTTGGTGTTTTGTGCAGCGTGCTCGAGTTGGGATCTCTCGTATATAAATCAAAATGAGATGCGTTCTTGAAAACGACTGCCGTGTTCAGTCTAACGCCGCCAAGAGGAATCTTCGCCCCACCATTGACGAGGAACAGTGAAAGGCAAGGCCAAGAAGGAGAAACAAAATAAATTTGATTGTTTAATATACTCAATTAGACTTCATTGTTTGCCACAAGTTCACCTTGGACCAACAACAAAGTGGACGCATCTCTGCTGTACTACATGTAGATCCCAACCCAACTACACTGCTTAGTATACAGGTCTACAAGCCTGTTCAGTGGCTTCCTTTACTTAGTATTAACCAGTCGAAACTTCACACACAAATGAAGCATCGGTCCACGGATCAAATCGAATTCAAGTCGCATATACAGCTACCAACAGGAATTTCGCTAAGCATCGAAGCAGAATAGATTTATGCACCATATCATGAGGTCACAAGTAAAAACATCTCGGAGTCCCTCGTCTTCACCGCAGTCCTTGATGAAAAAGAAAGATACAAAGGGAACGCATGGTTTCTTGAAAATGATCTTATACTTTAGTTTGCTAGCCGCCAAGTTTGAAAATCGTGGGTCGCAGAGAGGTTCTTGGAAGTTCCGGTCATCGACATGTACAAGGGAAAGGGACAAGGATGTAGTCCAGTAGAAGAGACGTGAGGCATTTCATTTAGGCGACCGAGGATTACAATATTATCAATGCAATGGAATATTATATCATGGGAAAAAAAAAAAGCCGGGGGGGGGGACATCGTTGCTACCAATATGATTTTCTTTTTTTGCCGTACTATGCAATCGACAAAGGCATATTTTTACTTGGACGCAATTTATCTCAACTTATCCTTTTTGTGATAGACTGAATTTATGTTAGTTTTTAGACAAAACTATATTTTAATCTGGAAACAGGTTGGTTTTATCGATGTACGCATTTGATATAAAATCACGTCAAGCACATAGTTACTAAGGGGAGCGGTGGGCCCTCATCAGCCTGCTTGTTGCGCTAATGTTCAAATGAAACTCGAACGCATGTATGTATCTTTTTGGCTGTAAGCGTTTAATATTTATCGCTAGTTCTGCAGAATGAATAATTTAGTTGTATAGTGAATAATTCGCTCATAAATTGTATCGTATTCAAAGAAACTTGTGTTTTCTATTCAATTTTTTTTTTCATGTACATTCATCTTCCCGACCAAAAATAATAATAATAAGAAAAGGTTTTCAAGTTCATTGACAAGTCAATTTCGTGAAAGATTTTCTGTCACGAAAAGGCCATTTCGCGAAGCGACTGTACTCCTGCAAGACAACTCTGGAGAGTGTTGATTGCGCAGCCGCAAGTAAAGAAAGCAAGGCGAACGGCGGCAGGGGTAATAATGTGAATGATACGGAGAGCATAAACTACATTCATGGAGAAGCTGAAGCATTCAGCGATGATATCGAACAGACCTCTCAAGCTGTTGGTATGGCGGTCTGATTTCACGCTGCATGAACCGTTGAGAAGACTCCGGTCGATAATTATCACTGTGGATATATTGAAGGTTCTATGAGTTCCGGCGCTGTCGATGCGCGGTACTGTTGGGAACCCTCGGAGGTCAGAGGAGCAAAGCCAACCATAAAGAAGTGCAGGCGAGGGAAGGTAATCAGGTCAACAGCAAGTTTCCTCAGGAGCCAGTTTAGTTGACCAGGGAATCGGCGGCAACAGGTGTGATCCACTCATGGTTGCAGAGACTGAGTGGTTCAGATCGCCTACCACAGAAGCGCCAAAACCAAGCCAAAGCTCCAGACAATCATCAATTGACAAAAATGTAGTACACGACAGAAAGAACAACAAAAGGATGAGAGGGTAGCATAAAGAAAAATGCCCAATACAAGACTATTCCACAGCCCAAGAAGATAGACATGGATGACGTAGCTATGGCCTAAGCAGCACAACACCAACACAAAATATGTAACATAACACGGCACATTGACATATCATTTTTCAAAAGAATAAAAAATTCCGACACGTTATATATACATGATAAATTATTTCAATCAAATTAATTTGATTAAAATTCATAAATAAATAAATAAAAAGAGATTGGAATGAATTTACGCTAAGAATCATGAGTCCCATGAAATGAGACAAAAGAGAAAAGAATAAATTTTTTCCATGTGCTTGGTAGGTAAATCCAGTGTTTAAGAAGATCTCTTTACATTATGTTTACAGAATCAGAAATTCTCGAAGCACCAGTTTCTCTTGGTGCATCTTCATCATCCTCAACCCTTTCAGATTTTCGTGTTTCCAATGCTTCTAAGATAGATTATCTCTATGAAGTCTCTCCTAGCGATGAAACCAAGATTTCTGAAACCCAACTTCCTCTCATGAACCCTTACTCCGCTTTTGCCAAACCCCACTCGTCATTTTCTCCCATCCATTCTATCCGCCAACTGATCCGCCAAACCCCGAAGGAAGTAAAGGAATATGTACAGTCCTCTAAGTTCGATCAACATCCTATTCCTGCCACTAAAAAGGAATATTTTGTTACTCTCCAGATCCCTTCAGAGTTTCCTAGACAATGGGCTCAATAAGGATATTCTCATGTCCATTATAGAGCTGTTCGTCTAGCTCTTACTTTTCATGATCGTAAATGTTTGCCAGTTATGGCACGAATCGCGTTGTTGGATACCAGGTTTTTACAGTACCAGCATACTTGCATTGGTACTGTTCAAACTACTCTAAATGCTAGAATAGTCTTTGTGACTCTGTATCCAAACTTTAACATCGCTCTTTCAAACCCCCAATTACTCTCTTTTTTTAAAAGTCCAAGTCTAGCTCACTGGAGCCCCTCAAACTGCTGACTCTATAGCTGCAACGCTACATTACCAGATGGTTTATCGAGTATAGAACTATGCTCTTGATCTAAACTTCAGCAATGGTAACGAAGATGCTTTGTTTATCTCCATGTAGAATGATCAGGCGTCATGCATCCATGTTCCTAAACAGATCCTGAAGGACACGTTGGCCAAGCTCCTCCCAGAGACTTGGATTACCAACTACAAAAAGCTACACCAGCATAACAAGCCTTTCCAGTCTACGGACTCTGAGTTCGTCCGAAAGAAAGATGGAACTGTTTCTATCAAATTTAGCAAAGAAAAGGAAGAAAGTCCATCTATCTTCCAAACCTTTTTTCATGATTGAACCATGTGTTCCTGAATCAATCTCCGAGCCAAATCCAAAAAAGCTTGTTCGACATTTCAATAGTAATGGACATCCCGTCCATTACTACAAGGACCGGTATGGTCATTATTTTTGGGATCCTTTTTGTCAATGTTCCTATTGCACAAACTCTCCTAACGAGGTAGATCTTTTTGCAAAACCTCCACCTTGACGGAAAAAGTCAAAGGATAAGATGTACCAAAGGTACTTAAACGGAGACTCCTCCGTTGATACTCTTGGTAAGTGTGATAAATACCAGTTCATGGTTTCTTATGCACCACCTCCACCACCAGAATTCATCACTACACCCCAAGCTTCACCAGATCCACCAAAATCACCCCCGCCATCTCCTCCTCAGAAAAAACAAGCTCTCTCCCCATTCTATAAGCCAATCCTAAAGGCCAAGAAGCATTCCGACCCACTTGAAGCTCCAACAGAAACACCACCAACCTCTTCCACCGCCATGTTCCATGAAACTGATTTTCCCCCTCTTGTCAGAGAAAGTTCTAAACTCTCGTTTTCTTCTCTAGAAGAATTTATTGATCCATAAGGCAGATACCGTCATACTCCTAAGATACCTACCCCCACTAACGTGGATGAACATGGGATGCAGAGAAGAACTCCTGCTGTTGAAGCTATTCTAAATTGGCAATCGGAGACTCTTTTAGCACAAAACAATGCGTTCAAAGCAATTGATTCCAAGATTGGAAATGTGCAACAAGATCTTCGAAAGTATGATGAAACAACCAAAAAGATGCATTCTAGATTCCAAAAGAGGCTTCATGCCTTAGAATCAGGACAACATCTGGGCTATCATCATCTTGAGAGCCCAAAACCGGAGATAGAAAAGCTCAAAAGACAAATTCAACTCCTTGAAGAAGGAAGGTTTGATCCTTTCAATCCATTTCCAACCGTTGTAAGAATAGGGTATCTACCTCCACCACCTCAGACGTCAATCTTTGCTGCCATTCCAGAAGATCCCTTCAGGAAGAAGGAAACAAGCGTGACGGAAATGCGAAATTGCCTTGAAGAACTGGATCGAGTACGAAAGGAAAGAGGTAAAGAACAAGAACTTCCAGAACCTTCAATTATAAAGGAAAAACCAAATCATATGATGTTGTCAAATCCATTAGAATCCTTTTTAAAGGATTTGGGCAACCAGGAACAACAGTCTGACCCAATCATTCCAAATGATCAGGCTCTATTCTCAGCTGAACAAACTTTACCAAACATTTCTGAGACTGAGTTAGATTCAGTATCTCTTTCATCATCTTCATCCTTCTCGATCCCAACTCCTGATTCCCTTCCAATAGTACCAGTAACTTTATCTATATTCAAGGCTGATTCGCCATATCAGGATATGGAATCAAACCCTTCAACCATAACTTGTCCAAATAAATAATCCCGGACAGAATGTGTCCACAGTATCAAAGCAATTTTCAATAGGCTTGTGAAGCCTTCTATGTCAATAAGCGTGCTGAGCAGAATAGAGGAAAAATGAGACTGATAATCAATTACCAACCCCTTAACCTTTCCCTTCAAGATGATAAATTCCCTTTACTATCCAGAAATTCCCTTTTTACTAGACTATCCAAGGCCCACATCTACTCCAAATTCGACCTCAAAGCCGGATTTTGGCAATTGGGTATTCATCCTAAAGACATACCCAAAACTGGGTTATGTATTCCAAACCAGCACTTCCAATAGAAAGTTCTTCCTTTCGGCCTAAAAGTAGCACCATCCCTTTTCCAAAAGGCCATGTGTCG
Organism: Eucalyptus grandis; assembly: GCF_016545825.1. NCBI lineage: Eukaryota > Viridiplantae > Streptophyta > Magnoliopsida > Myrtales > Myrtaceae > Eucalyptus > Eucalyptus grandis. The sequence continues at coordinate 3,219,166 of NC_052619.1, read as the reverse complement.
AATTTTCCAACCAATCTTGTCAAGTGCAGCCATATATATTGATGATATTATGCTCTATAGCCCTGATGAGCAGTTGCGTTGCCAACTTCTTGAGCAGTTCACAGAAATCGTGAAGAAGCATGGCATCATGCTTTCTCAAAAAAAGATGAATATTGCCCAAACAGAAATTGAATTCTTTGGTATGCACCTTAACAAAGGTACATACTATCCAGGGCCACAAATTGCTCAAGAATTATTGAAGTTTCCTGAAGATAACTTCACCACAAAATAAGTTCAGCAATGTCGCGACCTAAATTTTCAGGGCCAATCCTAAAGTTTAGGTTAATGGATTACTAAGTCTGAAGACTTGGCACGGACCCTCCCAAGTCCTACCAATCGCGACTTGATGGAAATTAATATATTTAAACATGCAATTATATTCAATTTGGAGCCGCCACTAACCAATTAGGGTTGGTTAGAAACCTAAGTAAAGTATGGGAGAATACTTTACTTTTGCGAACCAGAGATTCAGTAGGTTTGGGGACATGATTACGCTAGATTAGTCTAACGCCCTTTCGGTACCTTTTATTTTAATTTCAAAAATATTTTGCAAGCAATGTTGATTAATTTTAACTTAAGCTACTAACATGCAAATGGTGGTCATGCGGGTGCACAATCAATAAAATAACATTCAACAAAAAATGCTAATAAAAATGCATGCCTTGAACATGATTTCTAAATAACCGGACACCTAATTTTTCTTTTTTTCTTTTTTTGTTAAAAAAATGTTAATTATATGCAATCTTGATCTAAATTTAATATGCATGGATTTTACTTTAATGATATGGACATGCAATTCGTATGGCCTAACTAGAACTATCACTATATGTATGCAATCTTATTTATATAATCCTAAATATGCATGTGTTTCATGACATGAGATGAATGACATAATAATTCTATATGCATGTTCTTTTGTGATTTTTTTAATGATTTTTTTATTACACATATGTAACCTATATTAAACAATGATGACATGACATTGGATTAATTATGAACTAACCTGTTAATTAACCGGGTAAAAGACTTTTGTGTTTTCTTTTTTATTTGAAATGACCTAGTAATTTTCATTAAAAAAGGTGACATAATGATGCAATGCTAATTTTGGCATTTTTTATTTTTATTATAAAAAAAAATACTACATGATGAGAATGTTAAAACATTAACCTATAACCTTTCTAATTAAAACGCAACATGTAATGTGTGCATTATAAAATCTATATAACCTAAATAACATTTTTTGTTTTTGTTTTTTAATATTTTTTTTTTGTGTTTTGGTTTTATTAAAGGAAAATCATCCTAATTCTACATGAATCTTAAAAAGAAACTAAAATACGTTGCTTCAAATGTGAAATGAGTATAAACCTAAATATCTAATATGATGCATGATATGTGATGAGCAAATAATAACACGCTAAAATAAAAATCCATCCATGTAAATCAATGGCATTTTAATATGAATCAATGATGCAAAGAAATTCATGAATTTCGCCATAAAAGTTGAAATAATAAAAAATTTAACCCGACGTCTCGCGGTCAATATTTTGATTATCATAACTTAATATGACAAATTTCCTAACGATAAAAATAAATCAAAACAAATCAAGTTAGAATATATAAAAACATGAAATCAAATATCTAGAAAATCACCTAGTCCAACTCACGGTTGGCTTGAGGAATGGCGAGGAGCAGCTGGTGGTTCGGTGATGGGTTGCCGTTCGGAACAAGGGCTGTCCGTTGGAGCTCCGGCGAGGTTCGGCAAAGAACCGCACTCCGCAGCAAAATAGAGGAGGGCAGATGGCTCTGTTCGGGCGTGCAGCGGAAGAAGCGCAGGAGCAGCAACGTCGGGTGTAGGGACGTCGGGCCACCGGGACTGATTCGGGTTGAGGCGAGCACCAAAGGGAGAGCTCCCTGAGGTACGGTGATGGTCCGGCAGAGGTGGCGTCTCACGGGTGTGTGGCAGCTCGATTCCGACGTCGCGGGTCAGCGGTGGAACTCGGAGCAGAGCGGCGGGCCGGAGCTCCGGCGTCGCACCGGGCAAAGCAGGTCGCGATGGCCGGCGCGGGTTTTGGTGGTGCTCGCCGACGACAAGGGGGAATCGTCGGGCACCGGGTCGAGCAAAGGTGACGCGCGTCGGGCGGAGCAGCGCGAGAGGTCCAGGGCGCGCAGAGGCGGGCGCAGTGGTGCAGATCTAGTTCGAGCTATGCGGTCGGAGCGGCACGGCTTCAGCAAGCGCGGCGAGGGGCTGGGTAGATCACGCAACAGAGAGGTCGTCGGGAAGCTCGAGCCGGCGCAGTGCAGACGTTGGACAGATTTGGCTCGGGTCCGATCGTGGGCGCCACACGGTGAGGTGAGGCAGCAAGGCGAAATCACGGACGATGCCGCGCAGCGACCGGTGCAGCAAAAAACTCGAACGGCTGCGAAGTGGAGGATCGGAGCCGAAAGGGAAGAAGATGAACAGGATTTCTCCTTTTTCTGCCCGCACGTCTTTGTCTTCTCTGTTCCTTTTGCGAAGCAAAAGCTTCTTTTGCTGTTTGACTTTTCTTTTTCACTCTTCTGCTTTTCTTGTTCTCCTCTCGAAGACCTACGGACGGCTTCTTCTCTTTCTTCCTTTTTCTTCTTTTTCTTACTTTTCTCTCTCACTTGTCTCTCTCACTCTCTACCGAAAACCTCTCCCCGTTCACTTTCTGCGACTGTACTTCTTTCTCTCTTTCTCTTCAGTTTGCTATTTTTTCTTGGACGAACAATGAAGAGAAGCCTCCCTAAACCGAAGCCTCGGCTTCTTTTTTATAGAAGAAAAACTTGAAATTGTTGAAGATCCGGCGATATTCACTCAACCTCTTCAACAAAGAAATGGCTCCAAAATCCGGCCGTTGAATTATTTTGAATTCAAAATTCTTTTTCAAAATTTCCCTCCGCAACCAAATGCTATATTATTATTTTCTAAAAAATAAATTAAATTTTAAAATAGGTGTCAATAAGCAATTTCTTGGGATAATCAATTATCTCATGGATTTTGTTTCAAACATTGCAAAACTCATGATTCCTTTGCAATCTATGCTAAAGAAGAATTCCCCACCTTGGGGAAAATCTCGACTAAAGCAATAACTCGAGCTTAAAGAGATTATGAAAATATTCCACCATTGCAAATACCATCAACAGGAAAAACAATTCTTCAAACTGACGCCGGTGATGAATACTGGGCAGCCATCCTACTTGAAGAAATTGATGGTAAGAGACACCTCTGTGCTTATAAAAGTGGAAAGTTTTCTCAAGCTGAAATGTATTATCATTCCAATTTTAAAGAAATCTTGGCGGTGAAAAATGGAATAAAAAAGTTTGAATTTCATCTCATTGGCCATCACTTCCTGGTAGAATTAGACATGGCAGCTTTCCCTCGATGACAAAGTTTAAACAGAATTGGATTACAAATTCTCAACCGCTTCGATTGGCTGAATAGTTTTCAAAATACTCTTTTGTAACCAAACATATTCCTAGAAAGAGGAATTTGCTTACCGACTTCTTATCAAGACCAAAAGCACCAGACAGAAATCAACATGTACATCAAGAGGCCTGCTTTTTATATACTCAATCATGGAGTAAAATAAAAGATTGAGAAGATCAAAGATTTGTCAAGCTAGAGATATCCCTAGGAGATTGTAGAACAAATTCAGAATGGCAGCCTCATTGAAAACCCGGAAAACCTCATGTGGCAATGCCACACGGATCTATTCGCATTTAATGGAGGTTCAATTTTTTTATCATTTTAGATTAAATGCAGATTACCAATCCATTCACCCTTTAATCTGGAAGGAAGATGATTTCCCTAATCAACTCATATGGTTATTATGGAACTTAACCAATAAGTACTTAATAGCTATTGAAATTCCAACCAGAAGATTTATTGCCAACCTCACCAGAATATTCTTACTCGGCAATATTGAAAAGGGAAGTGACAAGAATCTCTTAGACTTTTTCAACTGGTTTTATCCTCCTACTCATTGGGAATATCTTTGGAAAAAGAATTAAGAACCATGCAACTAAACCCTAAAGTCCACACCATTTTGTTCTTCTGACGCCCATGGCATTTTTTCAGAAATAATGGTAATGTAATTAATGCCCCACAAATTATAGGAACCACATCCTATAAACCCCACTTGGACAGCAGAGAAGCTCAGATTCACAAATCTTATCTAGGACCTGTTGGATGTTGTGAACACCAATACTAAGAACTCTAGAGAATTTTGTGCCAGGAAAACAAGACCATTCCTGAAGATGTATGGAATTATAATGTACCCACTGCATGAGATCATTATGACCTAGCATTAGAAGCCAAGAAAGCACTCAAAGAATTCAAACAAGCTGCATCATCACAGGAACATGAAATGACAGGTGCAAATGATATTTTCCAATCCACTCAGGACCCCTATGAAAGTGCTAGTATGAACACCTAGAGAGGGGTGAATAGGTGTGAAAACATATTCTGCAAAATGAAGTAAAAACCTTTACTTTTAACCTGAGTCTGAATAACAACAGACTTTTAAAACTAAGTCTGAGGAGTAGCAGATTTTGAACGAGATCAGACTATTGGTTAAATAGAACTACAAACAAAATAAGAGATTCGGGGAAGAGAATAAGAACACAAGGTTTATAGTGGTTCGGCACGTTCACTCTCCCACGCTAACAGCCTTCTTGGCTGGATTCCACTATACAATCAACAAGAGATTACAACTTTGAGTGCAAACACTTAGTAGTAGATCACACTATCTCACTAAGTCACTCTTTTGGTATTTCTCTCATGATCACAAATGTTTAAGCTCACAAGAGACAAGTGTATAATCGAAGGTCGCTCAAACTTTGGAATTATAAATTCTATGCTCCATCTCTTACTTGCTCATCGATCCTTCATCTTCTTAAATACTCTTCCACTTCTAAACTAGCCGTTGGATAGTATCTCGAGGATCGTCTTCCAATCTATCCATTGGATAGCTCTGTATTTAGAAGATTTGGTAGCTGTTGAGTGACAAAAGTAGAATCCCAAATTGATTCTGATCGTCCATACAAACAGAATCTTGGTTTCCATAAGTAAAGCTCCTTCGTATAGAAAGTTCTTGTTTTCAAAATCCAATTGTCAATCAATTAGATTGAGTCAATTAAATCAATCTTGATGTAGAATCCAAACCGGATCACTAGCCGTTATATGATTGGGCTTGTATTACGTTCAGTCGAATATGGATGTAAAGTCTGAGTACAATAGACTTTACAATATGAGTCTGAGTGCAATAGACTTTATAATATAGGTCTGAACAAATTATGCTTCTGAACAGATTTAGCTTTAAGGTCTGAATACAGTCTGAATAAGTTCAGCTTTAGTATTGAGTCTGTCTTCTGGTTCTTCATTCACGTTCAGTCTGGAATTTGTCAGAGTGAGCAGACTTCTAATGTAGAACAGACTTTGACACTAAAGTCTGACAGTCTTCAAACTTTGACACGTAAGTCCTGAAATCTCCATAATATACTTTGGACATAAGTTACATTCAGTCTTCTGGTTTTTTCAAGTATAGTCTTTGATAATATCATTTACATGTTTTATCATCTGCATAGTCTGTTACTCAACCATTAAACACGTTAGTAGTCTTTGATTTATTTTGTCATCTTCAAAACATCATAAGGGATTTCCCTAACACTATGCACGTTGGGGAGGTCCTCTTTCCCAAGATCCATATTATCAAGGACCTTCGTCCTTATCTCAAAGCATGGACACATCTTTCTATGCACAACCATCCAATTGGTCCCAGCAAAGCATTCCTACCGACACTGCAGAAGATGACAATACAGATCGGGCCCAGGAAGAAGCATCCCACTGGGCTCACGAAGAAGCATCCACATCACATCAGCTGAACCAGATCCTCTCACCAGAAGACCTTGAAGCCCTTGAACAAAAATATAAAGAACATTTTCTAGCAACAACACACATCTCAGATGATTCAGACTATAACTACAATGTTCGTGACGGACGAGATCGCTGAACACATCCATTGTCCGTACAAGTTCACTGTAGCAAGTCACTATTCAGTTTTATTGTAGCACTAGACTAGGGAAAGTATTGTTTACAGTCACTATTCATAGTGTGTAAATAATTCCCTCCCGGAAGTTTCTGGTGTCTCTGTTTATATTTGGACCCATGTGCTTGGTCCTTGTTTGTTTGTGACCTCTATTTGTCTATATAAGGCAATGATGATGTAATGTGTTTGGCAGAGTCCCTTAAGTAAAGTGAGTGCTTTGTGAAATTCTCTCATGGCTTTTTAAACTCCATCTTCTTCTCCAGCCTGGTAGGATCCTCTAAGAAATGCAGCTCGGATAGTTAGAAATGTTACCATCTTAGTTCTATCTAGATGTCTCTAAGCTCTGAACTAAAGGGCAGAGTGATTCTCTACTAAAAGGTTGTCCCTGAAGGGCTTGAACTAGGTTGTTCGCCCAAAATGGGAAGGCATATTTGCAGATAACTGACCATGTCCTCACTAGTTCTAAGTCTAGGTCCATTCGTGAATTGACCTCATGTATGTTAGAATTGCGTATTGAAATTATGGACTATTGTGTCAAGAGAATTGATCATTTATCAAATTTTCTGACACCTATTGACCACGTGTCAAACACATGTTGGAATGTCAAACACGATAGAAAATTTCTTGAAGAGTGTCGGTACTTCTAAGATGATGGTATAATTATACTTATCACTACAACGATCTACGAACATGTCGACTCCTACACCCATGAAATGCATGGATATGGCTGAAATTTGTGTGTATGTCATGACTGGATGCCTGTTCTGGTGATCTTTAAGGAATAACTGGGACTGCCCGTATCCTTTTGTAAACTAGCTGAACACTGCCCGTATTCAGGGACAGCCTTGTTATAAAGATACTGCTTGTAATAGAGAAATCTCAATTTCTCAACGACATAATGTTTAATTTGAACACGAATTGTCAATCAGAACCTCAAATAGTTGAATCATGAATTGGAATCAAACAAATTGCATGAACATTAAGTGAAACATTTAAAAATTTAAGTAAAGTACCATTCATTGTGAATGTTTTAGTAAGATCCATAACTTACAGAAAAGATATCTCAGTTTTGAGTACATGTTATGAATGCTATAATAAGTAGATATTTGTCGCTCCCAGCTTTAAATCAAAATATTACATTTGAAGATAATCACAAATTCTTACATGTTATTATTTATGATGGTTTGTAGAGCACAAAATCTAGTTTGAATTATTATTTAACTATCATAATATAATATTCATCATAAAATTTCACAAAATAACTTGAGAATTTTTTCTTGCGATTTATTTTAGATATATAATCAAGAATGGACTTATTCACAACGGAAGGCAGTCCTATCCTCATCATTTTATCCCATTAATATCTTTCAACAAACAAAAATAATTACCGAAAGAGAGGAGATAAAAGCCCAAAGTAAGAAGCATAAATAAAGGGTAAAGAATACCATAAATAGTTTCTAAATCTTTCACGACAAGAAAATATCATCAATTTGAGATTGATAAATGTGGATATGCTTGGTCGGTTCCAAATAAATTCTAATCCCATAAAAAAATTAAAATATTTTCACTAGATAAAAATAAAAATAAGATCATTAAAATATATTTAAAATTTGATGAGAGTTAGTAACTAGAAAAATTAGGAGAAAGGAGATCTTACGTCGGGTCCAAATAAATTGTGACCATTTATACAAAATAATAATCTGAATAATCATTTTTCCCATTTATTTTTCTCATGCCGATGTCAAATGTTTTGCGGTACAACCTTATTTTGCTGCCTTTTTAGTGAATTCTTAAGGCTAAAATTAGGCTACCACAAATTAGTTAGTACCTTCTAAACATAGTTACGTATTCCGTGTATATTAAAGTAAATTTCCATTTTTTTTTTATATTAGATAGAAATTATCTCTATTGCAAAAGTAACTTCAGTTACGGCAATGACTCGAAATTTGGTCATATTCTAATAACTCATCTAGTTTTGAAGTAAATTATAAAACCATCAACAATTTGCTTATAACTTTTACATATGACTTCCGTAACTTGTAGACAGTTATATCTACATTGGAAAAGTGAGAACAAGCAAGTTGATTACTACTAAGTTTTCCCAGATCAAAAATTTTAATTTTTTCAAAAAAATCAGATTCGAGCAACTTTTCATTTCATTTAAACGTCATTGTCAGTAATTACAGCAATCCATAGTCCATACCCTCTTTCTTGAATTCGTTAAATGGGTTAGCAAAAAGTGGTCGGATGAATTGCGGTTGCATCTCATTGGATAGCAGAAGAAGAGACAAGGTTCTGATCTCAGACGACCGGAATTATAATCTTTGAAATCCAACGGTGGGAGTGGGTATGGCTTCGGTTGGGACCTTTAATGCCTTAATAAAGGAGGTCGCATTTGGCCTCAAGTTATGTTACATCGACTTAAAAATCAATTTCTGGTATGAAAGATACTTAACACAACATTACATTCACACGGAGTGCTTCGGCTGCAAGCTACTCCGTTCCAACATCTCTCCAGGTTAGTAACTATTTTCTTACTGATTCCGATGATACTTCCGCTGATTCAAAACGGTTATTTCATTATGATCGATTCAGTTGATAGCAGTTTCTTGACGTTCCTTGCGCTGTAAGCGATTTCCTCTCCAGTCGTTTCTGTGATGGGGAGTCGCTCGATGACTGGAGAGAATTCTTCAGGACGACGGTGACCGACGTCTTTGAGTTCATCGACAAGGCCATCACGATCGCCGCGCTTGATTGTCCCCAGGATTTTCTGTCTCAAAGAGGCCGTATCTTCTCGTGCGGGACAGCTCGCGATGGAGGTGACTGTGCAGCCGAGAGTAAAGAAAGCAAGGCGAACGGCGACACAGGTAATGCTGCGAGCAGTGTGGGCAGCATAAAGCACGGTGATGGAGAAGCCGAATCATTCGGCAACAATATCGAAGAGGCCTCTCTAGTTGTCTGTGAAGTTCTAAGGATCAAGCAGGTTTTGGACAATAGCCGACATGAGGTCAATGTCCTAACTCTAAATCTGGTTCATGCATGGCTTATTTCTGTTTCTCGTCCATTCTTTACCCATTGTTTTCGGATGTCAATGGTTCTTGGAGATAAGTTTGTGGATATGACGTCAAAAATGGCTTCTTGAGATCTTCTGGAGAGCATGCAATCTAACTTGGTATCCTTTCTTGGTATAACAGTCTGAGTCCGCGCTGCTTGAATCGTTGACAAGACTCCGGTCTATGACTATTACTCTAAAAACACTGAAGGTTCGATTGAAATTCTATAGGGAGTGGTACATGCTTTCTGCATCAACACTTGGTAATTTAATTTGTCCAATTTCTCGCAGAAAACTAAGATCGGGATAAGTGTCAACAGTCTCCGAAGGAACTGCGGATCAAAGCTGATTGCTCAGCTTGCCCACGACATTACTATGTACGGAGTGAAACGCCTGTTTTTTTTGCATAGTTTCTGGTCTATAGCATAGGCTAAGGTCATTTCCATAGAATTTGCCCGTCGAACTTGGTCCTGCAAGAGCACGATGGTTTCATACTAACTGCTTGATTCTTTTCTTCGCAGGAGATGGAAGGCTATGGTCGAAGAGATATGCCGCAGCACAGAGGATGTTGCTGGTATTAATTTACTGCAGAAACATCCTTGCTCTTTGAGCCCCCATGCGCCGAGTTTTTTTTAATCTTGTGCTTGAATTTTATAGATCCTTGCAACGTTGGAGACAGAACGACATCTTCCGTCAAGAACATCAGGAAACCAGGACAAGAACAGTGCGACGTCAGCCAGGCAGGTTCACTAGCTGACAGGAACCGGAGGCTGAATGTGAACCAGCACCGAGGCACTGTGAAGCCCAATATGTCCTCAAAAACTGACCCGAGAACAATCCCCCCAAGCGAGACTGCGTCGTGGAAGTTTGAGAAGGAGAGAATGCTTCGGTCACAAAAGTCAAATGAAACTGTCACAGGGGGCAAAAGACCACTTGCCAGTCGACAGATTGTACGTAGAATAACAAATTTGATTTCCAAGTATCCTTTCAACCGAAAGAACTGACTTGTTCATTTGGTTCATTCGAAAGATCAAATGCTCCAACAAAGTCATAACAGAGGTGGGGTTTGAATCCGGCAAGAGAAAGACACAAGAACTTCATCGAAAAGCAGAAACAGGTTATTAGATTGATTTCATACGATATAGTCAGCTGTTTCTTGGACCGATTACACAGCAAGCACTAATTCCGTCATTTCTTTTCGACAGACAAAAGGCGTCGGACGGTGCGGGTATTGGATCTATGTGATCTCCCAAAGATGGCAACGAGTCTTAAGGCTCCGTGCGCAACAACTAGGAAAGCTCATCGGCAGAGGGTGCTTTCGCAGAGCCTGGTATCATCCTTCTGAAGACCAAAAGTACAGAGCCAACAATTTTGCACAGAGAGACCAAAGTTACTGGACTGGTAATCAAGCAAGAGTTCTATAGTTTGTAGTTTTCTTCTTAGTTGAAGCCAATTATAAGCACTAGGAGCTAATCAATAGAGTCCTGTTCTAGGAGGTAATGTTGATGTGTTTGCCGGAAATTGTATCTAGCAACCTGTAATCAAGACTTTAATTTCTCAGCTATAAGAACCTAGTTTGCTTTTACAGCTTGGCTGTCTCACGTTCTCCTACTACGAATTGCTTCTGTGGCCATAAGAAATGGATGACTAATGAATCGGATGTGCTTTGTGTCCCCAGAATTTAGCTCGTTAAATTCAATTATAACATGGGAGACGACCGCTTTCTCTGAATGAAGTTAAAATTAGTTTGGCATGTAAGTTACAAGTGGTTTTATCATCGAAGGAGTCATGTAGCAAGCAACTGAAATTAACAAAAGAAAAAGAAGTTTTTTTTTTTGGTAAGAGGTAAGAATATTATAGCTAAAGAAACAAGGAGTTACAAAGAGGCAAAACAGACAGGCGACTCCAACCATGCACTCAAAATGACACAGGCGTCAGACTGAGTGGATGGGAGGCAGGGGGTGAAAAGCCAAAAAAGAAACAACAGCAGCAAAAGCTGCAAAAGGCCAAACATGACGGCCAACAAAAAAGGACCAGGCAAACGCCAAGAGCACAGGAACCACAGATTGCCAAGCCAAGGAGCTGCGGAGGGGAATATCTCAGCAACAACTGAAACGAGAGGCGGACCAGCCTTGCGAAGGAGAGCAGGACGCATATTCAACAGCAGCAACATCTCACAGCGCAAGGAAGACAGGCCAGTATGGAGACCTTACTCAAAGATTGCAGGGTGGATTCCCCAGCACATTTGGAGTCTTCGGTTACGCGGGTTATCCGGAACTCTTGAGAATGTGGAGGCTCTATCTTTGACAGCTTTCCGAAGATGATCTTTGAGAGCGGGCAGGAATAGGCTTTGATTCCGAAAGATGATGTTATTTCGCTCCTTCCATATAAGGTAGCACAGGGCAGCAAATGCAAAGCGAGCAATGAAATGGTGGAAGCACGAGTCCGAGAGATGGCTGACCATCTACTGTAGATTCTCTTTCCAAGGACCATTTCGCCAACTCAAATTACATTTAGAAGCCCAAAAAGAGGCCAATCTACCCGTAACTGAGCAACCAAAGTATAAGTGGTCGATTGAATCAGGCCTACTTGAGCAGAAGGCACAGGAAACATCCGGGATCCTCCCATACGACATAAGCAAGACCTGGGTTGGCAATCTATTCCGAGTGATCAGCCATAGATGGGTCTGATAACGCGGGGGAAGAGTGGAGCTCCAGACAAATCGAGACCAGTTAACCAAGGAGCCTCTAGCTTGAAGCATAGTCCATGCAGAAGGTGAGAGCCCCGACTGAAGAGTGGCCAAGCCACCCGGACGGTCATCCCGGATGTTGAGGCTCGGGAGAGGATCAACCCAGGTATGGATAGCAACAGCTACATTAGACGGAATGGACAGGGCAGCAATACCCGTAGCAACAGAAGCATTCCGAGGGATACGAGAGCAATATATGTCACGATCCGAGAATAACTTGTTGAATGGGCCACGAGGGTGCCAGGTATCAAACCAGAAAGAAGTTGATAACCCATTACCAATGTTCTAGGCAAAATACCTTTGAATCAATTCACGCAGGCCAAAGAGTTTCTTCCAAGACCAAGAACAAACGGTCGGCCTAGGCGCAATCCAGAAATTCTTGTGTTTTAAGAAGACTGAATGTATCCATTTGGTCCAGAGCGATTCCTTATCAGAGAAAAGCAGCCATATATGCTTAGTCATGGCAGCAATATTACTAACTTGAAGTGAGCGAATACCTAGTCCTCCTTCTGCTTTAGGAAGACAGACTTCTTCCCAACAAACTCTAGCACCACCAGATCCAAGGTTCGGGCCACGCCAAAGAAATTGGCGGAAGATCTGCTCAATTCGATTAATAACTGAGGAGGGGAGGATAAAAACCGAAGACCAGTACACCTGAATGGAATGGAGAACAGATCTAATAAGTTGGAGTCTACCAGCAGTTGAAAGGAAGTGGTTAGTCCATGACTGAACTCTCTTCATTATAGCATCCATCAGAGATACACACTCTTCCTTGCCTAACCTTGAGGCAATTACGGGGACGCCAAGGTACCGAAAGGGCAAGGATCCAAGGTTGAACCCCGATGCATTAACCATTGCACTCTTCAAAGACTCATGCCCCCCAGAGATAAAGATTTCACTCTTATTAAGATTGGGAATGAGACCAGACCAGGCAGCAAAAGTGTTTACTCCATCCATTAGAAGGCTTAGAGACGGCATGTTTGCTTCCGAGAAGAGCAACACATCGTCAGCGAAGAATAGATGGGATAACTTGGAGGGTTTACAACGCCAAAAGAACTGAAATCCGGGTTTGCAGGTGCGGGCATTAATAATGCCAGTAAAAACTTCCATTACAAGAGTAAAGATATATGGGGACAAAGGGTCCCCCTGTCGGATACCTCTTCCACTAGGGAAAAAACCATGCAACTCACCGTTTAAAGCTATAGAGAACTTGGGGGTTCTGATGCATGTCATAATTCGATCAATAAATGTGGGTGGGAAGCCAAATGCTTGGAGAGTCGACTCAATAAAGTTCCATTCAACTAAGTCATAAGCTTTGGAGAAATCAACCTTAATAATGTTCTTTGGAAAGTACGGCTCATGGTGGAAGTGAGCAAATAATTCTTGAGCAAGCATGATATTATCACTTATCCTCCTCCCTTTAACAAAAGCGTTCTGGGGGGGACTAATTATAGATGGGAGCATAGAAGCTAACCTGTTGGCTAACAGCTTCGTGATACATTTGTATATAGTGTTGCAACAAACAATAGGACGGAAGTCATTTACCGTGGAAGCATTGGGGGACTTCGGGACCAAGGTCAGAATAGTGGTGTTGATCTCACGAAGCAGCTGGCCCGTAGATAAGAAGTCCCGAATTGCCAATAGAACGGAAGGGCCTACAATATCCCACGATTGCTTAAAGAAATCAACATTAAATCCATCCGGGCCAGGGGCTTTTTTGGTGGCCAATGAAAACAAAGTAGTTCGGATTTCTTCTTCAGTGAATGGCTGAGAGATGGCTTGGATCTGGTTATCATCGAGTGTAGAAGCCAGATTCGCACGAATCTCATCAACAGACGGAACGGCGAAGGGGATAACGTCTGACAGCAGATTTTGAAAGTGATCAACATAGAGTTGCTGCACTTCAGCTTCATCAGTAATTACATTACTACCATCAGAAATCGAGAGAATTCTATTCCAGAGATGGCCTCGCTTCACCGAATGGTGGAAGAACCTGGTGTTTAAGTCACCTTCTTTAAGCCATCTGACCCTTGATTTTTGTCTGTAGAAAGATTCTTCCTTGAGGCGAAGGTCAGAAAAGACACGGAGGTGGTCCTTTTCCGCATCAGCTAGAGCTTGATTATGAGGGTCAAACTGAATAGCGTTTTGAGCTTCCACGAGAAGGCGTATGGCGTCATAAGTTCTAGCCGAAATATCAGAGTAAGCCTCCCTGTTTAATAGTTTGAGTCTGCGTTTAAGAGACCTAAGCTTACTACAAAGGACAAACATAGGCGTACCGGAGATACGCAGCTCCCATTTGCCGAACCAACTCAAAGAAGTTGGGGTGTGACATCCGAAATTGAAGAACTTGAAGGGTTTACGCGAGCTAGGAACAGGAGAATCCCGACCACCATAGGAGAGTGATCGACACCCGGGGCAAGAAAGTTGGCTTCCGAATAGGAGAAGGCCGAGATCCAAGCTTCATTAGTAAGAACTCTGTCTATCTTTCTTTGCCTTCGATTAGGACCAGACGAAGTAGACCAAGTAAAACTGTTACCCAAAAGCGGAGATCATCTAGACCCATTGGATGAGGCAATCTCCAAAGTCTTCAAAGGTGGGATCCATGTGGATCTATCTCGCTCCGTCGAAGCATACCGAATGGCATTGAAGTCACCAGCAACAATCCAGGGGATGTCCAGACAAATGGAACTAGTGGAGATCATATCATTCCAAAGCGGTCTTCTCAGGACAAAAGAATGCTCCGCATAAACTACCGAAAGATTAAAAGCAACACCAGAAATAAAACACTCCAACCGGCCATGAATGGCCTGAGCAGAACAAGCTGAGATGCAAAAAGAAGCGGCCAAGGGGTTCCAACCCACCCAAATACGACCCCTGATGGAATAAGAGTAATTTGTAGACCAAGACCACCCAGGAAGAAGAGATGCCGAAACATGGGAATGGGCAGCAGGGGATATTTTAGTCTCCAAAATACCAATACAGCAGAGGCGGTTAGTCCTCACAAAATTCCTAATCTCAGCTTGTTTGAGGGCTTGTCCAAGACCTCTAATATTCCAAACACCAAAAAACATATGAATGAGATAATAGGATTACTTTCTCTTGCCACCTTGTTTCCTTGCCGAGTGTGGCATAAGCTTCGGGCCATCAGGAATACTTGCCTCAGCAGATTTAGAGCGGAGGATTCCTTTTTGACGAACAGAGGTCTCCTGATTGACCTTCGGAGGGGGAAATTTATCGCGTTCCTCCGGTATGGACGAGGGCACCTTACATGGTGATACAGATTCACCGTCATCGGAGCTGATATCTTCATGATTTTCATCTGAAGGTGCAGACTTATTCGAGACAGGGGAACCTTGTCTTTGCATCAGAGCAGCGGAATCCGGGTCAATAAAGGTGGCAGGGAGCAGATCAAAGGAAGGATGATGATCCTCCTGCCTGGTTAACTCTGGTTGCCTATGAAGGGCCATTGAAGTCTGAGGCATCAGATCTCCAATCTGGTTTCCTTGAGAACGGGGGGACTTGGGATGATTCGGGACCGGATCACACATCAAGCCATCATTTGCAGGCACCGGGGTGTGCTTATTGTGTTTACCACGCACTTCACGCCATTCGTTTGGACGAGGGACAGGTGCCTTCGGGACTGAGGGACCAGGTTTAGAAGGACCGAGAAATTGGGGACAGGGACATCTATGGCCAAATGAAGAGCGGAGTTGGACAAAGTGTCGGGATCCACTCATATTGGACATCACTTTGATCTAAGCTCACCCTTCATCATAAACTCTATAACTTCGAGGGGAAAGAGTTAGACGTATCAACTTCTATACTGAGACTCGACCAAAAGCTACCATTGCCATACATTGCATTCGATTATCAACAAATAAGGGCTTACCAATACCACTTGCCGTAAAACCGATGCCAGCGGACCATAGAGCCACAGGGACGTTCCTGAGTCTAATCCAGATGGGGACAGTTTTATGAGTTGATTTCTTGAGCTCTAACATAGGGTGTCATTGTTGCTTGGATCAATGGAATTTTGGCTACTGTAATCGGGCCTCCATCCAAGACTTTCCTCCTGAATTCACATCCGGAATGTTAAAGAAGTAAAAACCAAGGTCAGCAGCAATGACTTCGACCAAGTGATGGCCCCAGGCATTCTTGAGGGCGTCATCGCGGAGGTGGAAGGAAGGCCCTTCCCAATGTAGTAACCAACCAGACATTCCTCCCATTTCGGGTGAGTAGATTCGAGGATCTCCTCCGGCATCTACGAGAATCTTAGAGTTCTCAATTGTGGCCGGAGCAACAAAGGATAAACCATAGCCTTTGGTTGCCGAACGGGTTCTGCAGCCCGGGAGCGAGCGGGGAGGGGAGTTTCCTTCCTGGGGAATGCGTACATTCGGAAATGGCTCCTCCGGCGCCTTATTCGGGGCATTCGAACGTCCTTTGGCCTCACGACCGTGGAGAACAGGGATAGATGCAATGTCACGGCTGAAGGAGATCTTCCTATCCTTTCGATTTAGACCAGCGGAGGCGTTATCACGCCCAACAGCATTTAGCCGAGCAGGAATACCCAGCAGAGGACGAGCCCTACGAGCCCTGCTTCGTCCCTTGCTTCGCGAACGCCCAGAGTGGGCGCGAGGTCCTCTCAGAGCCGAGGAGTATCGCATAACAGGGTTACGAGTGGGTGTGGGGGAGTGAGGGTGCTCAACCAGAGCAACAACATGGGCTTTACCCCGGTTATCTTCCACTACCTCAGAGGAAGATGCCATTCGGAGACGGTGAACTCGGAATTTCAAGCCCTAAGAACTCAGAACCGAGATTCCAGCTGAGGAAGACATACCAGGGAAAATCGCTCGGTAGAAGACAAGATCAGATGTAGAGGAATGTTGTCTCCAAGAGTGGGCGCAATCGGCCGGCCAGAACGGCCGGAAATGGGAGACACGCAGGCGATGAACAGTACTCGTGCAAACCCAGTCGAGAGCTTCAGCATGAACAGTAACTCCTAACTCGGGTTTCTTCAAGAAAAAGAAGTTTCTTCCTGAGAGAGGGGAAAAAACAACAGGGTAACGTCACAAAGACGAGCATAAAACGTTGTTGCAGATGAACATAAGAGACGTTGACATGAAATGTTGTTGTCCGCAGCATAAAAGAAACGGACAACACGTGGACACACATTAAGGTAAAAGATATCGCCAACATCACCCGAAGTTGGACCTTCCGAATCTCACCTAGCAACAGATATTAGCAAGTTCTATTCCCAAAGTTGAGATTAGGATCAACCGTTCCAATCATCCCCCGATGCTACGGCAGACGCGTATAACGCAATAACAAACACTCATGCATCAGTGACGAGCCAGTTCCTCCACCGAGAGAGAGGCATACTTGGAAACCTTCAGAAAGACCGAACAGAGTTGTGGCATTTCCATGAGAAAATATTAGGTGGTCCCGGCGCACCAAGTGAGCATGGTCCCGGACAGTAGGTACAACTTACTTCTGAAATTATTCCTATAACTTGAAGTGCCCTATCTGCATCAGTCATGCACCAACTAAAAGAGAGGAAATCAACACACTAAACGGCGTGGAGGACTGTAGAATGAAACTATTCCCAAGAAAAAAAGGTGCATGCAAATGTAAAATTAAGTGAACCATAAGGAGGAGCTATGGCGTCTCTTAAAGGTTTATCAGCTACAGAAGTAATTTTATCAACTCGTGGTTACTGGAGGCTACCAACCTAGAACAAATAATCAAGTACAACGCAATCGATCTTTACCTTGAAGACAGTCGCAGACTTCAATCTCCTTTCTCATTGTTGGTAGTTTATTTGTAAAACAAACTAAGAGGTGTCTTGTTCCATATCGTAAGGATATGAGTACACACGTGGATAAAATTTGGCACTAATCAACGATCATTATTTTTTATTTATTAAAATTCGAATTAATAATTATAAAATAACTATAGCATCTTATTGAAATTGTGACTGTTCTTAATAGAGTGATGGTTATTTTTAAATTATTTAATTTCGAATTTATTATTTTGCCTAATGGTTATCTGCACTCTTACAACCTTTGAAAGGTTGTATTTGTTCATAAATAACTTGCTCATCTTTGAAAAGTTGTATTCTTTCAAATGTATTTATTCAACATTGGTTTCAATTCTTTTCAAAACTTTCAAGTATTTTCATAATCTTCTCCTTCCGATTTTTTTTTGTTTTACTTCGAAAAAGTATACAATCATTGTTTCCAATTATTTCCTTAAAAAAAAAAAACCGGAGAAATACTCGAATTGTTATGTGGTATTCTCATTTAAAATTCCGTTGTATTTTGTAGAAAATTTGGCGGTGACCATTAACAACATTGTGAGACAAACAAATCCTTATAGAAACTGATACTATGCTTCAAAATCGGATTTAATTGCTCTAAAGATCCGACTTTATTGCTCTAATCAATTCGAAACCATATTTTTGTAACACTAACGGCATCAGGAACTGCTTCAATAAGCTCAGTGGCTTCATTATAGAGCCCCTGCTGGCCCAGTCATTACCAGCAGCAGATTGCGCATATACAATATTACCAGGCCAGAAGATCTTCCCATACGAACCTGTTCGAATGGTAACCATGGTGCGTGGTTCATGATCCATCAGCACAGCTCGAGGAACAAATCCACCACGAGATGCCTCATTATAGTAGACATTGACACTGCATATCAGATGTCCCGATTTACCCACCAGTTGCATCCCATGTTCGTCGCAGACGACTTCACAAAATTCAGATCCAATTTGGTTACCACATTGTCCATTTTGAACATGAAGGATCTCTCTCGTCATTCCTATATTCACTACAAACTAAAATCAGTATTGACCGCATAGGATTACGACCAAATTAAATTCAAAATTATGATGATACATTGTTCAGATTAAAATAATACTTTGAGAAATAGATGAGGAATCAACCGACTCGTAGCCCAAGGCAATTTTAGTCTCATTGTTTTATCCTGTTAATATCTTTCAACCAGCCAAAACAATGGGGAAATTGTACAAATCAATCCCTAACCCTATCATGCGGAGCCCTAAAATATTCAATCTTACCAATTTAGTCATAAATCTTTACACAAAATTCCAAAATAGTCATCCTAATTAATTTTCACAGGAAATCACTGATATGGTGATGTGCTACGTAAGACATCTAGCAATTATTGAATTGCCACATTAGCAATTTCCGACAAAATTTGACGAAAGACTACTTTGAAATTTTAGGCAAAGGTTTAGAATTAAACTGACAATATTGAATGTGAGGACTAAATTAGCATCCATTCAATATATTTATGAATAATTGGATAATTTTCCCTAAAATAACCTAAGAGAAGTTTCTTGTTCTCTTTCGTAAAGTGTTGTTCTAAAAATAATAAGTTATGAACTCTTGGTTGTTTTTATGAAAAAGAAAATCGATATCATGGAGTAAAGCAATTACTATTAAGTATGTTTTCTCCTGAAAGGCAAAAGCTAGAGGATAACTAGCTTCTATCTGGCTTTTACAAGTAAATTTTTTACGCCAACAAATTTGGGGAAAAGAATCCCATTTAAGTTTCTAAAATTATCGCTACATGAAAATATCTTTAATTCAGTGAAATTTAGCTCATTAAAAAACTAAGATAAATGTGGATATGTGTGGTCGGTTTTAAATAAATTTTAATTCCATAAAAAGTTTCAACAATATTCGATAGATGAAGATAAGGAAGAGATCTATAAAATATATATAATTAGTACTTGAATTGAGGGTTTTGATCACGTCAAAGTGCCATGACTCATGTACATCTAGCATTACTCCTTCTCAACAATTAACTTGAAACGTTCAATGAGTTTAGAGGACTTTTCAACTTATCACCTAACAACAAATGAAAAACGTTTTCTTTTATTAAAACAATATTCTCACTCGTACTAACCAAGATTTTGAATACTTGCCCATAAAATTATTTGGAAATTCAATTATAGGGATGAATATATAACAAGTGCCATAACTCGTGTACAATACTCATCGAGTGCTATATCTTTTAATTGATTACAAGAATGCCATTACTCTCAAAAACATTCACTTGAATGCTGTAATTTTTAAATTTATTACTTAAGTGACATCTTATGTTGGATTTTTGACATTTATGGTGAAAGTTATCAAAAGTTACAGCATTAGAGTGAGGCTTGTAAGTGAAGACTACTTACGTGTGATTTGTTTTGTTGTATATAATTTTTTTCTCCTCTTGAATCATCCTCGCATACGTAAGGCTCGGTTTGTTTCGCGAAAAATGTAATTATTTTTTTCTGGGTGTTCAAATGAAATTTGAAAATTAAGTGGAAAATATTTTTGCTGTTCGTAAGAAAAAGCTTTTCCTTCATATACTCTTTTCATTTATTTTATTTTTTAAAATGGATTTTTCATATTTTTTAAAATTTGATTTTTAATTATTTTTAATTTTAAAATATATTATTAATTTTCTCATTTTTCTTTGTTTTCCATCTCCTTCTTTCTTGGCCGGTCGTTGGCCACATCAATGGCCCGCATTGGCCACCGGCAAGCCTCGAGCTTGCCGATGAGCATGAGGCTTGTTGCTTATCGATTGGTGAGCGCGAGCGTAAAGCTCGAGGCTCCCAGATCGATGAGCGCAAGCTTGAGATCGACGAGCTCGAGGTTCACCCGCGACGGCCGACGACTAGCCAAGAAAGAAGAAAATGGGAAAAAAAAAAAAAGAAAAGATAAAAAATAATTCGAATTAAAAAGAAAGAAGAAGAAGAAATGGGAGAAGGAAGTGATGATTTGTAGATGTGTGAGATTAAAGTGATTACATGAGTAAAATGTTTTCCACTTTTCAAAAGTAGAAAATATTTTTTCATAATTTAGAATATTTTTTAAAATATTTTTCTTAAGGAATTTATTTTTCGTAAAATGAACGTCGGAAAATCCATAAAATATTTTTTTTGAAAATTATTTTTCACAAAACGAATAGAGTCTTAAAGTACTACCTTGGACATAATTGATTTTGTCACAATCGTTGATCTTGACTTTTTGCAATAAATCTAGGTCAAACCCACTTTCATAAGTACTTTAATCACTTTGGTACGAAGATTCAGAGAATGTCATAACCCATGCTAGAGATTGCGGTAGAAAAGGACAGCATGCCAGCTCCCACTCTCTCCTTCGAAACTTCCTTAACACGGTCTCTTTTTCTCCGCTTCTGCCCCCTGTCGATTTCCCCCTCTTGCCCCTAGAAAGCGCGGCGGGGATGGCACCTTGCGTAATAAGGGGCAAGGACGGGGGCCGAATATCGTCACGCGGAATATACGTAGTTTTAAAGCGCGGGGAGACTTTGCACAGACGAGGAAGTTAAATCAGCTCTGCTTCGTCTTCTCGCTTTCGCTGCTCTTTCCTTGGCGATCCTCGCGAAAGCTATGGGCCACGCGAGCGACACTGCCATCTAAATATCCCTCGATTCTCTCTGTCTTTCTCCGCGCTTTGTCATTTTGTTAGGGTTTTGAAGGGAAAACGAAGAGGGTCTTCCTCTCTCTGTCTCTGTTTTCTCTGCCTTCAGCTTCGTTTGTCGTTCGCTATGTCGGAGGCGGTCGTGAAGGAGAGGGAGGGTGGGAAGGAGGTGAGGAGTGTGGATGAGATTTTAAGCTGGCCGACGAGAATGTCGGGAAGAAGGCGAAGATGGAGGCCCTGGAGCCGCCGGGAGAGGTGATTAAGTCTGTTCTGTTCCAACATCAGAAGGAGGGTTTGGGTTGGTTGGTTCATAGGGAGGATCCTGGGGAATTGCCTCCGTTTTGGGAGGAGAGAGATGGTGAGTATGTGAACGTGTTGACGAACTATCATACAGATAAGCGGCCGGAACCTCTGCAAGGTGGGATTTTCGCAGATGATATGGGCTTGGGTAAGACTCTGACATTACTTTCTTTGATTGCTTTTGATAAATTTGGTAGCTTTATAGCTGGGGATGGTGTCAATAGTGCTGGTGAACAATGCGGGGATGATGAGGTTCGATCTGAGTCGGCTAAGAGAAAGGGTAAGAGAGGTAAAACGAGTAAAGGGGTTTCTCAGTCGCAAAAGAAGCGTAAAACCCAAAAAACTGCTTCAACTAGTAATCAGAAGGCATCATCTTCAAGTCTAGATGAGACGCCTGATGTGCTGAGTACCAAATCGACTTTAGTTGTGTGCCCTCCATCTGTGCTTTCCACTTGGAATACACAGCTAAGCGAGCATACTATTCCTGGGAAGATGAAAGTATATAGGTATTATGAAAAGAGGACGAGAGATGCTGAGAAGCTTAAGAAATATGATATTGTGTTGACCACCTATAGCATTTTGGCTAGGGAAGAATCTCCTATGAAAAAGATAGAGTGGTGGAGAGTCATTTTGGATGAAGCTCATTTGATTAAGAATGTGAATGCCCAACAAAGCCGAGCAGTTACTAAATTGAAGGCTAAGAGGAGGTGGGTGGTAACTGGAACACCTATTCAGAATGGTTCATTTGACTTGTTCTCTTTGATGTCATTTTTGCGGTTTGAGCCTTTTTTATAAAGAGCTATTGGCAAAGTTTGATCCAGCGTCCACTCAGCCAAGGGAATCAGACAGGGCTTTCCCGTCTGCAGGTAATTTTTCCGTGTCAATTATCTAACAATTTATGCATTGAAGAGAAAGATATATGTCCGATTTTGAGGATTAATATTGCAGCATGCCCATTTAGGAGGTTATGTTAAAAATTGAATTTTCTAGGCATAATATTTTATTCAATAAAGAGTCATCTGTGCTGCTTAGTTTTTATCTGATCTATTTAAGAAGTCTTAAAATGCTGCTTGAGATTATTAATACATGAGATACCGCAGTTATTTAAATGTGAGGGACAGAGAAAAGTGTGTAGTTTCTCCTTCTTCCATGTGATTCACTGATTAGTTGGAGAATTATAACAATCACTTTGACTTATAAGACCAGGATAAATGTTTTGATGATGAAATTGCCTTGTTAGTTCATATCAAGCTTTTATTCTCATGTGCCTAATAGTTGTGACTGTTAATTTCTATTCTTGTGTGAGCTGTGCTCTTTATGTGGTATTTTAATGTACTTTGCTCCATTTCAGGTTCTGATGGCCACCATTTCTCTACGAAGGACAAAGGACAAGGGTTTGATTAGATTACCCAAAAAAACAATCAGGACTCGTTATGTTGACCTTTCTTGTAAAGAACGTGAACTGTATGACCGGATTGAAAGAGAGGCCAAGAGTGCTGTCCAGGAATGCATCAATGGTGGTAGTTTGGTGCGTAATTACACTACTGTGCTTGGTATAATTCTGAGACTTAGACAGATATGCATTAGCATGGCCTTGTGCCTTCCACATCTGAAGTCACTTCTTCCATCTGACAATATTAAAGGTATTGTGAAGTCTTAATGGATACTATGTGTCATTTTATACATGACTTGGTATATTATTTCACCATTGAGGAGAGAATTTGGCGAAGATTGTTTAAGTTAGTTTTGGTGGTTGATCTGGTGTTGTGCAATTGTTGTCACGGTAGTTTTTTTGTGGTTTTACATTGTAAACATTTGTCATGCAAAACTAGGTTTCAGTTGTTTGAACATTTCTGATTCTTGAATTTCCTCTAGTTTCCCACTTAGCCAAAATTGGGAAGAAAGAAAGAGTTGCTGTCATAATGCTTCTTCTAGTTCACTGTACAATCTGTTCATGAATCAGCATGTGTACTTAAATGTTCTCATGATTTACAGTCAAAGGAAGTTTTGCCTCATTTGGGACATTAATTAGAGCGATGGCTATTATTGTTAGTAATTAAATTTTGAGTAAGATTCTTGGATGGCAAGGATGGGAGTTGGATAAGTTTTACTCCTGACCTGTGTACAGCTTGCTTGTGAAGTAGTCAACCTGATCTAAAACTCTGGTCGGCTACACACATACGTGGGACTCAAAATGAAGTCAGTTTACCTCAACAGTATTAATTGATATCTGCTATATGCCAGTCAACCCACAGAAGCATTGCATGATAATTCTCCTTTCATTTTGGGTTTTTTAATAATAACTTGGAAATTTAATATGGCACGTGTTATCTGCAATCTGCCTGCTACTCAGCTATCTAAATTTGCCTTGGGAGTTTTGACTAGATCTGAGGAAGTGTTTTCTTATGTTGAGTTTGAAGAACACACTTTGAAGACTTTATAGAACTTAGACTTTTGTTATCGATGGATATCCTTAAATTTGTACTTTTGGTTAATTATGCAACTGAATTTTCCTTTTTAAGTAAATAATGCCATGGACAGTGTCATGTATTAAGATTGCGTTTCCATTATTTGACCTTGAAAGTTATGGAGGTCCATTGTGCTTTTATCTGATGTGCAGTGTACAATAGATGACTGTGATCTCAACTGTGGCAGATGTATCTAATAACCCAGAGTTGTCCGTTTCTTCTGCCAAAGTTACTGCTCTTTTGGAAGAACTCCTTGCAGCAAAGGACCAAAAATTGACTTCAAAATCAGTCGTGTTTTCCCAATTTACAAGCATGCTATTACTCTTGGAAGAGCCACTTAAAGCAGCTGGTTTTAAGATCTTGCGCCTGGACGGTTTGATGAACCCAAAAAGGAGATCACGAGAGATTGAAAAGTTTGGAGCGCACGAGCAAAGTACAGCCACCGTGTTGCTTGCCAGCCTCAAGGCTTCTGGTGCTGGTATAAATCTGACGGCTGCATCAACGGTTTATCTGCTAGAACCGTGGTGGAATCCTGCAGTCGAGGAACAAGCCATGGATCGAGTTCACAGGATCGGGCAAAAGGAGGATGTGAAGATTGTAAGGTTGATAGCACGTAACAGTATCGAAGAGAGGATGTTGGAGTTACAGGAGAGGAAGAAGGAATTGGCAAGGGAAGCATTCGGGGAGAGGGTTTCGAAAGATCAAAGCGAGATACGGTTGGACGATTTACGTGCGCTCGTGTCGTTGTGAAGACATGGAGAAGTAGTTGTGGATACTCTTTTATAAGTTTCTCACGAGTAAATTTTTGTTTGCTTACTTTTGGCTATTTTCAATGTTGGTGGGCAAATTTCAGGTAGAATGCTGTAGCCAGCTTCAATTGTCCTGAAAAATTTTGTGTAAATTCTAGTCCAGACATGTTTATGTACTTAAACTCAGTTTGCAAAACCATGAACTGTGTTTTACATGCTTGAGCACGAGATGTTGGAGGACTAATGGCACTTATCATTCCGGGTGCCCAGATGCAACTGCTCGTTGCAAATGTTGCCACCAAGTCTATTGTTTTGTTGGATATCGCCTCTGGACTTCAATCTTCTAATTTACATTGTAATTTTAGTTTCATCTGTGCAAAATCTGTGGAGTCATAATAGAAAGGTTTTGTTGGATATCACCTCTGGACTTCAAAGTGGAACTGTAACAAAAAGCTAGAATCTAGTTCAACTCTATTTGTGAAACTAGAGAGAGCTCTGAACTTGTGTTTGTATCTGGGTGAAATCAAATGAGGGATCTCTATCTATACAAGGATCCTTGATCTCTAACCCAATCTAACGGTAGAGATAGAAGATAGAGATCAATGAGAAGTCTCTGGAATACAAGTATATTTCTCATTTTATCCCTGAAAATTACTCTTGATTGCCTTTTTGTATACATTTCCCATATTGACGTCAAGAATGATCTAGAGTACTCAAGAAAGGTCCTTAGAAGCTTCAAGGTTCACCTGGTTAACTTGGAGAATTCCTTGCAACATTATGCCTCATTTAACGGCTTGAGGGTAGTTCTATTTTTTTGTGGATTAAGTGAAAATCTTTCTTTTCAGAATAGTTCAGTCTTCTAACCTGAGAACCATCACTTCACGAAATCGACTTGCCTTTTCCATTTCCTGGTTCTGTGAAGGGAACAATAAGCGAAGAAAAGTGGACAGAGTTTAAAATGCCGGTTTATCTTGTATCTCCTGCAGAAGTAAAAGGATCAGGGGAGGGAAATGGCGGAGCTGCCTATAAACTCCACAGAAGGAAATTTTGCAAAAGCCGAAGAGTCAACTGGAGAGCCGTTAGTGAGGGACTCCTGAAGGAGCCATTTCGTAACAAGATATTTGACGATCCTTTTCACTCGCCGACTCAAAAGTATGAGGAGCCATCCACTTTCGAGTTTGTTAAAGGCAGCATCATGTTTGCGTTGCTCCAACGGACCGCTAGTTATCGAATTTTGCAAGCGGATTGATTTAGGCAGTGAACTTTCTAACCCGATATTCAACAGAGTTCATAATGATTCAATGATTGGTCTAATCCATTATTATTGAGATAAATGTTGGATAATCTTCATGATGAAAACTCCAAGAACATGGTACAATTTTAGCCGATATCAATCTCGAGGGATTGTAATGAAAGAAGGGCAAGTTGACTGACAAGGAGAATCAAAACAAAAGACGACAAGTGCATTAAGTAAATTAGAGCAGCAAATAGTTATCTAGAATATCCAAGTTTCTCCCATTGCACTTTGACATGATCAAAACCCTCCATTCAAGCGCTTCATATGCTCTAAGTTTAACAAGCATCAGGGTTTGAACTTTGGAGCTACATAATCTATTTCATCGCACCGACAATATATAAGTCATAGCAAATTCAATGACATCACGTGAGAACTGATTCAATCTTTTTACTTTTTTTTCTCTTTTTTTCGTTTGAGTACTATTTCAACCTTGGCATCACACCTGCACTTTTGATAGTGATCCATCTGCACAAAAAGAACTTAACAATCTCAGAAACCAAGTGAAGCCATGCTTCAACGTTAGACTGTCAGAAGCAGGGGAGGTAGTGAATCTCGCATTCCCAAGGTAAAGCTCCTTGTTTAATGAACTCCTGATCCAGATTCAGATGTCATTGCCTAGAGGTCTATACACCTTTAATTTAACCCATTCAACCACTGGAAGCTTACACAAGGAACGGCGATCCCAGGAATAATATTGAATTTGCTCATAATCTCCCAAGAGAAAGCTGATTATAATTATGTTATTGCGCCATATCAGAAGGTTACAAGGATAAGAGAGGAAAACAGGGCAGCAAAACAAGAGCAACACGTTGCTCAATCTTAATGAAGGGTGTATTTTATGGCTTGTTCGGTGCTGAGGAACGCAGGTAGCTGAGGAGAGTAGTCGAATAGTTAACCAGCATATCTCTAGGTGGAACGCATTCTTTAATCAGCGGAATTTGATGAAGTTTTGTGCCCATTCATGAAGGGATGGGAAACTCTCAGCATCAAGAATTTTAATGCCTCCAGTTTCTTCAATGACGCCAAGCCAATGCGGGATCCAACCAACTACAAGATCCAAATAGCCTATCTTGTCTCCCGCGAAGAACTTCTTCCCTTTGATCTGCTTCTCTAGATACCCAAACGACTCTAATGTACTCTCCACTGCTTTCTCCTTTTCCAACGTATCAGCATGACATGCTGCTCCCCAAGTTCCAAAGACACACTGTTCTCAGTGACATGGGAAAAGAACAAGCAAGCTTGTCATCAAGAAGAATTGTTTGATTCGATGGGCATTTATTCTGCTGTAGCCAAAAACATGCATAATATAAAGTCGGTGTTTCTGAAGGATGAATTATATATTTGGGTGCCAGAAGAAAATCTAACCGATAAGACATACTAGAAGAGTTACTAAGAGGATTTAATAACATTAACTCTTTGAGTACATGGGTAAGCATCCTGGCAAAGCCAGCTCTATGGTTGATTTTCTACATCGATTTAATTTAAGGGCTCGTTCTTTTCAATGCAATTTTCTCAGTTGCAAACACGGCATCAGATAACCTTTTCATGGAGAAAATTTGCAATATTGCATTTTCCGTTGTCCAGCATATATAAGCAAGAAAACCGATTCCAAAGAGCTCCATCCATATTCCGTATCAATTCTGCCATAGTTTGCCATTCAGGAGCTGGCATTTAGCTTTGATATGTGCTGTGTATCCATAGATGGAATCAGGGGGGTTCAAGAAAAGCAAGTATGGCACTCCAACGTCGCGCCTTTACCTTAATATTTCTCCTCCATATTCTTGTCTCAGAATATGGAGGAAATAAAGTCACCTGCCAATTGCCATCAGCAAACTGCAAAAACAACACACGAAAAAAAAAACCAGGGGAGAAAGTCAAAAGAGTCACCTTGTCGTCAGCAAACTGAGCCCAGAAACGAGCTTGAGCTCTCTCATAAGCGTCTTGAGGCAACAACGGATAAAGATCACCTCCCTTCCACTTCTTATCAATGTACTCCAGAATCACTTTCGACTCTGCAACCGCGACCCCATCGTCCAACAGCACCGGACCTTCTTGAGCACCGGATTCGACTTCAAAAGCAATTCGCTCTTCCCCTTGTCCCAGTCTTCAACAGTGTGCTCGTACTGAGGCCCTTCAGTTTTAGAGCCCACTCGATTCTCGTGCAGAACAAGCTCGTCGTAGAGACTATGATCTTTAATTTACCCATGATCGTGCTTTGTTGTTTTGAGCGGTATAATCGAGTAGGGATCTCTCGTGTATAAATAAATATGAGACGTGTTCTTGAAAACGACAGCCCTATTTAGTCTTATGCTGCTGTAATATTTTAAGTTTGACCAAGTCAAAAAAAGAAAAGAAAGAAAAGAACAATTGAAAAGTCAGAGAAAGGAAGTGGACGTTCAGCAATATAAGGTCGAGATGCACGCCAGAAAGGGAAAAGAAAGAGAGGAGAGAAAGAGATAGGGAAAGAAGAAGAAAGAGTAGAAAAAAGAGGGGTATTCACCTACCTCGCCAAGCCGATTTGACTCGATTCATGACACTCACGGCACTTGTTCTTCCAAGCGGAGTAGATTTGGAGGTTAGGTCATAAATTCAGAATTATGTAAGATTTGAGCCATGAAGTTTGATTTCGAGTTGTTGAGCTATGCAATTTCATGAGTCTGAACTTGATTTTACCATTAGATATATAGTGGCATAATTTTCACACTTTCTTCACATTCAGTATCACTTTCAAAGCCTCTCTATATTTCTCAGCTCCCTTCTTTTTCTTCAACAGAGGACAGTTGGGCTTTCAGAGCCTCTCCGTATTTCTTAGCTTCCTTCTTTTCTTCAACGGAGGACAATGGGTTTGATGTGTCCATTTTTCTTGCATTCAAAAGAGATTACGTCTTTTTGTTGGCTTCATCATCCTCAATTAATTTGTTTTGAAACTTTTGAGTGCTTTGTTTCTTCCAATTGAATCTTCTTCCCTTTTTTGTTCGTTTCAACCTCCTTATCATAAAAGCTAACTCTTCATCGTCCATATCATCTTTAGAGTCTGTAACATAGATTCATCATTAGATTTTAAAGCAATTGACTTCTTACCCTTAGGATCTTCTTCCTCGTTGATTTGCTCCACTTCATAAGACTAAAGTGTGCCAACCAGCTTGTCTACAGAGAGCGGCATGATCCTTTGAGTTTCCCTTATTGAAGTCTTAACATGATTCTAGTCTTTGGAGAGTCCACGCTACAATTTGTTAACTTTCATTGGTCCTGAGATTGGTTGTCCCCCGATACTTCGGGGATCGTATACAATTTATGTAAAACGACTAAACATACGTGATAGATTCTCCTGGTTTTATCTTGAAGGCTTTATATTGTCGGAATAGAATATTAATCCTTTTTTTTTTCACTCAATCAGTGTCTTCATAGGTAATGTGCAGCCTATCCCAAACTTCTTTGGTTGTTTCACAAGAAGAAATTCTATTATACTCGAGTAGGAGATAAATCAAAACATAAAGAGTAAATTGCTTTAGCAGCTCCTCTCTTTGTTATTTCTTCTTGTGTCTTCTTGCTAGCGTATGCAACTTCTTTTCCTCTTTCTGAAATTGATGCAGCTTTTGAATGATTCTTTTTCTACCACATCTCATTCCAGAGGATCTTTCGATCTTAGGAATGCCTTCATCTTGTTTTTCCATACGCTGTATTTCTTTCTATCAAAGCAAGGGGTTTAGTGTTACTTTAGCCTTCAACCAAACCTGGAACCAACATACTAGCCATAGATCTTTAACTCAGAAATAAAAATACTTCAATTAAATGAGCACGCTCTAATATCAATTGATAAGGCTAGTAAGGACACCTAGAGGGGAGTGAATAGGTGTTCTAGCAAATTTACGCTAGACTTTTAACAAGTTAACTTGTCTTTCAAGAATAACATATTGAATATGTAAAAGACTATAAGAAAGTTAGATAAAACTACGAATTAAAGCAAGGAGTATAAGGAAAGAGAATTGAAACACAAAGTTTATAGTAGTTCGGCTAAAACCAAGCCTACGTCCACTCTCCCGCACTTAAAGTCCACCGGCTAAATTTCACTATAAATCAAAAGAGATTTTTAATGTCTCACATCCTTGATTTCATAGTGTAGAAACTCTACTACACTTCTTCAAGGTCTCACAAGTGTTTAATCTCTTTTTTGAGTACAACTTAAGCTCAACGATTGAGAAAGCAAAGAACTAAGAGCTTTAGATTTTGGAATTTTTCTTTCACGCACACTCTCGAATAACTTAAGCGTCTTCCTTATATACTCATTCATGCTTCTATATCCGTTGGCAATTTCCAAAGGAGTTCTTCCAATCTATCCGTTGGACATAATCAATCAAAAAGATCTTGAGTCATTTAAGGAATATGATGATAGCCCACCAATCCTACTCATCCATACAATCGGAATCTAAATTTTCATAAGTAAACCTTCTAAGTATACTTCGCATTTCAAAAAGATATTGATTATCCGAATTGATTACAATAAGAATAATTGATCACATGGTGCTATCTTCAGCCGTAAGATCTTCTTCAAACTGTACGAACCGTATCATTTCAAGATAAGCTCGCATCTGGATAAGTTTTCTTTTCGTTGGTCAAGAAACTGCCGGTGAGGGTAGACTTTAACTCTTGAGTCTTGCAATTTTCAGACTTGGACGACAGAGTCTGCAGTTCATCAGACTTTAATAATTGAATTTTGAAGTATTCAGACTAAACTGATTGAAACGTTTTGTTAACTTCAAAATAAGAGAGTTTTCTTCAACAATCTTGTCATCGGCAAAGAAACGAGCTTGAGCTCTCTCATAAGGGTATTGAGGCAACAACGGATAAAGATCACCTCCTTCCACTTCTCATCAGTGTACTCTAGAATCACTTTGGACTCTGCAATCACGACTCCATTGTCTAAAAGCCGGACCTTCTTGTGCATCGGGTTTGACTTCAAAAGCAATTCGCTCTTCCCCTTGTCCCAGTCTTCCACAGTGAGCTCGTACTCAAGGCCCTTCAGTTTTAAAGCCCACTCGATTCTCGTGCAGAACAAGCTTGTTGCAGAGACTATGATCTTTAACGTAGCCATGATCGTGCTTTGCTGTTTTGAGCAGTGTAATCGAGTTGGGATCTCTGGTACATAAATAAATTTGAGACGTGTTATTGAAAACAACTGCTATGTTTAGTCTAATGCTGCCAAGTTGGAATCTTGGAGCACATCAATGGCGCGGCCATTGACGAGGAACAGTGAAACGCAAGGCCAAGAAGGAGAAACAAAATAGATTCGATTGTTTAATATACACAATTAGACTTCATTAACATAAGTTCATCATGAAACAATAACAAAGTGGACGCATTTCTGCTGAAGTATACGTAGATCCGAACTACATTGCTTGATATACAGGTCTAAAAGCCTGTTCAATGGCTTTTTTATATTTAGTATTAACTAGTAAAAACTTATAGGAAAAAATATGGCTTTGAATTAGATTGAACAATCAAGTCGACTTGAGACGTAATATAACTTTCTTTAAAAATTTATTTGCCCCTATACAATATTGCTAATAGTTATCGAGCAAATATCATCCTAGATACAATAAAGTCTCAAGTGAGAATACTAATAACAATTCTAGTATTTTTCTAGGACTCTTAAAGAAATAATTGAAATAATGCTGTAATTTTAGAAATAAGACTCAAAAAGACTTGATTTTACATTCATACAAGAACTGACATACATATCTTGGTTTTAATGAATAGACAACCCTTCATAAAAGATTACAAAGTAAATAAAGGTATCCTTTGGGAAAAGTTGCAAAGTGAGCATGGTTTTTTTTTTTTTTTTTACAAAAATTTACAAACCATTAAGTATATTTTTAAAGGTTATCTAGAAAAATGCATAAAATTCGAAATAATAACAAAATATAAAATAAAATTTCGAATTTCATAGTATCTTACTAAATGAATAAATATAACCTTTGGACCAATTAATTTTAACAAGATAACCGTACGAAATAAAATAAAAATTAAATAATAAATAGGGATTAGTGCCAATTAAATTGACCATGTAAGCTTGCTAAGTGCACCTAATAATCACACACCCACATGCAAGTATTGCACAGGGATCTAGCCCACACCCCAATCTTTTCTTTGAACAAATTAGAAAAGGCTCTGCTATAAGCCGACCCATCTCCTTCCAACTTTCCTATGTGGAATAAGGAAAAGCACATTTTGTTTGTTTACAAACAAACAACAAAACTCGCACACACAAATGATGCGTCAGTGTTCCACGATCGAATCCAATTCAAGTCGCATATACAGCTACCAACAAGAATCTCGCTAAGCATTGAAGCAGAATAGACTTATTATGCACCGTATCATGAGGTTACAAGTAAAAAAATCCCGTGAGTCTCTCATCTTCTTCGCAGTCCTTGATCGAAAAGAAGGATACACTCAGGGTTTCTTAGGGGGCGCATGATAACCAAAATTTCTGTTCCAGAAATAGTTTTTCTATTCCAGACCTATTTCTATAAGAGAAATCTATTTGATAAACATATTCTGTTTTTCTATTTCTAGAATAGATTTCTATTCCATAAATAGATTTGGAAGAGAAATTAGAAATAAAAAAATCTACTTCTCTATTTCTAAAACAAAAATCAAAAATAATTTCTCCCACAAACTCTAATTTCGGTAACTCTCATCTCCTCTATGACGTCTTTCCTCCTCCTCCGTTGCTGCCCGCGCCACCCGCCATCGGCCGCTGGTGTTAGCCCGCCGCCATCGCGGCCCCGCCGACGGACACCACCCGCCGGGCCGGGTCGCTGCAGTCTTCGGTCGCCCGCCGCCGCCGCCCGCCACCGCCATCGCCGCTGCCGCCGCGCCCGCCACCAATCACGCTGCCGGTCGCGCCATCGCCGGCCGATCGCCTCGCCCGCTGCGGCGGTCGCGCCGCCGCCGCTGTTGCCCGCCAACCGCCGATCGCTTGCTGCTCGTGCGGTCGCCGGCCACCGCCGCGGTTGCCGCCGGCCAACGACTCGAAAAGGAAGAAATTTTGTGTCATTATCAAACGAATTTCTATTTTTGAGTAGAAATTGTGTCCCGTTATCAAACGGTTATTTTTGCTTAGAAACTCTTCTAAATGAAAAACCTATTTCTGTTCCAAAAACTATTTCTGAACATAATGGTTGTCATGCACCCCCTTAGCTCCTAAGGGAACACATGTTTTCTTAAAATTTATATTCAACTTTGATATCTCGCCAAGTTCGAATGATCGCGGGTCAGGGAAAGGTTCTTGGAAGCTGCGGTCATTCACTAGTAAAAGGGGAAGGAAGGGAAAAGAATGCAGTACCCAATGAAAAAGATAAGACATTTCACATAGGCGACTGAGAATTATAATATACCAATGCTTGGATTATTATATCAAGAAAAAACAAAGGTACATTATTGTTGCAAATATGTTTTTTTTTTTTTTTGGGTTTGCGATGCTATATTGTCAACGTAGGGGAGAATTACCAAAAAATCCTAAACCTTGTGGTTATGCCAATTCAGTCCTAAACTTTTTTTTTTTTTGCCAATTTAGTCCTAAACCTTTATAATTATGTCAATTCAGTCCATCCGGCCAAAAGTCGGGCCGGCGGCGTTTGGCATGGACGCCGACGGGGACAACCGACCGGCGAGGTAATTTTTTAATTTTCTTTTTAATTTTCTTTTTCGAAATTTAAAAAAAATTAAAAAAAAAAATTTTAATTCTTTTTTCACCTTCTTCTTCCTCCGGCGCCGGCGCCGCCAGAGGCGAGGGTCGGCGAGTCGGCCCTCGCCAAGGCTGGGCGAGGTCGAGCCTCACTAGATCCGGCGAGCTCGGCCCTCGCCAAGGGCTGGGGCGGAGGGGGAGGGAGAGGATGAGGAGGGAGGAGAGGCGGTGGAGCGGCTGCGAGAGGTGGAGAGGGCCGAGCACTCATTGCAGTGAGCTCCGAGCTCAAGCATTGAGCACACGCAAGTCCATCCATGGAGCCGACAAACTAGAAAAAGAAACATCAATCTAGAATCAAATCAAAGCTTCTCCGTAGTTGTCTCCGTCCCTGTCTCCCTCCGCGATGTTGCCATCGGCTCGGATCCTCCAAACCCTAGCTCTCTTCCTCGCCCGTCCCCAGCCACGTCCCGCACGCCCACAACGTCATTGTCGCCGCCGTCTTCCTCGTCAGTCCTCCTCCCTCCGAGTGGCGATCCGCCCGGGCCACCTACGCTGGCCTCACTGAATTTGGCAAGGCCTCACCCTCACCAGTGGCTCGCGAGGCCTCACCTCCGGCTGGCCAGGGGAAGAGAAGATGGAGAAAAAATTCAAAAATAAAAATATATTTAAAAATTCGAAAAAATATATATTTAAAAATGCCACGTAGGCGTTTGGACGGCCGGCATCCACGTCAGCGGCTGGCCAAATTTGGCCGGATAGACTAAATTAGCACAATTGTAAAAAGGTTTAGACTAAATTGGCCAAAAAAAGTTCATGATTGAATTGGCACAATTGCAATAGATTTAGGACTTTTTTAATTCTCCCTCAACGTAGGTATATTTCTACTTAGACACAATTTATCTCAATTCATCATAATTGTGATGGTTTGATTTTATGCTATTTTTTACTTGAAAAATTTTGATCTCGAAAGATGTATGTTTGATCGATGTGCGCATTTAATATGAAAATCAAATCAAGCACTTAGCGACCAAGAGGAGCGGTGGGCCCTCATCAGCCCACTTGTTGCAGTAGATTTTATGAAATACGAATGCATACGTTTATCTTTTAGCTGTACGCATTTGATTTTCATTGCTAGTTCTGCAGATTGAATAATTTAGTTGTTGTAAATAATTTCCCTGTAAATCATATCACATTTGAACATCCTTTTGTTTTCTCCAATTCCTTTTGAAGTACATTTATCAAAAATCGCAAACTATTCTCAAAACCCAATTTATTACAGGTAAAATACAAGGCAATAATCTAGTTCAAGTCTGTGTGTGAGACCTTTCCTCATGTAAAACTATCCAATAAGTTGCTTGATTTAACGAAACAACCTCAAGTTAAATGAGCTTCTTCCACTGGAAATATTGGTCTAGGTCTCACATTATAAGTTGCTCGATTTGACAAAACAGAAAATGGTCCACATCTCACATTATAATGGAGGGTGCAGAGACTTGAAAATGCATTCATCATAACCGGCAACCAAAATAACCATATCTACCCGAGCATCGGCTTCTATTGCCACTACTAGGCGGCTATTCTTATCATTGTATATAGAGGCAAGGCTAGAATAGAGATGGATATGTGGGCCTCCAAAACTCAACCCATGTCTCTTATACAACAAGCCCAAGCCCAACCCTTTTCTTTATTTCATCTTGGCGCAAGAAGACACCAACGAAAACGAAAGAGAGAGAGAGAGAGCACTCGTGGGAAGAGAGAAAAAGGAGGAAAATGAAAAAGTTCTCACACGTGATTGAACCCAAATTAACACTGTCTTGCAATGCTGGGTAATCAAAGGCTCTAATTGTCTAAGAAAAGGAATCATCTAAATTAGAGCTTGAAATTCAGTTTTAGGTTAATTCTAAATTGTTGCATTCAATTGAAGATTTTCAAGCAACGTGTGTATATATATATAGAAATGATAGTTTAACATGTTGTAAAGTTATAACATTCTACGGATCTCAATTTGAGCTGATAGTTTGCTTAGAATGAAATTTTCAAGTTACCGCGCAATTTGGACAGAATGTTAACAATAACCTTGGGTTGAATTGCAACTATTTCCAGCTAGGGGTTTAGCAGTAGCCAAGTTGGGGTTCTTAAAATATCGAAACGACTTGAGTTCCGTAGAGAAAGTTATGGCGTAAATAAGTTTAACGTGTGAGCTGTGCATAGGGGACAATGTAGGTTTCCACCATGGGTGAACTTTTGTTGGCGTGTGGGTATGCGTTTATTGACAAATAGGTGTAGTGTAGTTGAATCGTTCATTAGGTACATAGGTCAATTGATTATTTTTTCGATTAATTGCTAAAAAATTGAATGCGTTGGCTCGAATAACTACAAGTTGGTTTTTAGCTTTCCCAAATAAGTGATACTATTTCTTCTTTATGTTTGCAAATTCGCATTTTGAATAACAACGATATGAATTAGATATGTTATGAGTGAAGAAATAACATATTTTGTTGCATAACTGTCTTTTGTTTGTTTGAAATGAAAAGGTTATCTTTTCACTTTAGTTTGAATTTATTGGCTTGTCAGTAAATGGTTTGTAAACCTTTTATGAAATAATCAAGAAAAGTTCATAGTCTAGCAATGTGATTTTTTGAAAAGCACTTTGATATATATATTGAATGGTGAAAAGTTGTGATTTTGTTATTAAACCTGAGTTGTGAGATGGTTCTAGTTTTGGTTGTGGAATTGCTTAAGTTTGAGATTGATGGATTATGTTCAGTATCTTTGTGAACCTATTGAGGCATTTGTGGGATATGTGCTACCAGTCCGAGATATCCTTGCAGGCTGAGCCACCAACCAATGATGATAGGGAACTAAGGAAGAATCTTGGTCACATTGTTATGAACGCTATGTGTGATCATAACTAGATACTTGATCATGAGTTTGGTCAATGGAATTAATCATTGATGTGTGTTTTGATGAGAATGATCAATAAACTAGAGCATTGGTGTTTGCTTTGTTATTACCTTGAATATTTATGCTATGAACAATTTATGTTAAAGTAATAAATATTGCATTTTGGTATTGAAGATTTCTAAATTCGGATTTGGCAAAAGTGAGTTACGCTTTTGTATTTTAAATGTGCATAGTGATTGTTCATTTTGGTCGTGGTAGCTCATTCCTTCCATCTTACTTGTTATTAAGGTTCTTTAGTGAACCGCAAGTAGTACGAGAGCATTTTTCATGGGGACTATTGGGAGTTGACTGTTGAGTTTGATTTGAGGTTGTGTCCTTTGGGAGTTGATCCTTGAGTTTGATTTGAGGTTGCATTCTTTGGGGAGGAGGATGGCCGTGTCATTCCCAAATCTGGTGGGAATTAGGGTGTGACAAGAGATTTGTCATCAATGAAACTAGAGAGAAGCTCTTGAATTTGTGTTTGTATTTCTGAGTGAATCCAGATGAAGGGATTCTTCTATTTATAATTTTATACAAGAAAAGATCCTTAGAAACTTCAAGATTCACGGTTAACTTTGGAGAATTCATTGCAACATTTTTCCGTGAAAACTGGATCGTTACACATAAACATACTCCTTGGTTGGCTTCAGAATTGTTCTATGTTTTTTTGGGCAGGGGAAAATCTTTCTTCCGGAATAGTCCGGTCGTCTAACCTGAGAACCATTACTGCACGAAACTGACTTGCTTTTGTATTTCCTGGTCCTGTGAAGGAACAAAAGTGATGAAGAGTGGACAGAGTTTAACATGCCGGTGTATTTTGCATCTCCTGCAGAAGTACAAGGATCAGGGAGGGAATGGTTCATTTTGTGTGGAGAAAATGGTGAAGCTGCCTATAGACACCACAGAAGGAAATCCTGCAAGAGCCCAAGAGTTAACTTCGCATTGGAGAGCCGCTAGTGAGGACTACTGAAAGAACAATTCAAGAACGAGATATTATGATCTTTTGTTACTCGCTGACTCGAAAGCACGAAGATTCATCCATTTTCGAGCTTGTGAAAGGCAGCATCATGTTTGTGTAGCTCCAACGGACGGTTAGTTATTGAATTTTGCAAGCGGATTGATTTAAGCGGGTGAACATTCTAGCCCAATAGTCAACAGAGTTCATAATGATTCGATGATTGGTCTATCCAGTATCGTTTAGATAAAGGTTGGATAATCTTCAAGATGAAATCTCCAAGAACATGGTACAGTTTTAGCTGATATCAATATCAACGGATTGTAATGAAAGGAGGGCAGGCTGGTTTGACATGGAGAATCAAAACAAAAGACGAGAAGTGCTTCACTTACTTAGAGCGGCAAATAGTTATCTAGGATATCTAAGTGTCTCCCCCATTGCATTTTGACATGAACAAAAACCCAATTCAAGTGCTTTATATGCTGAAGTTTGCAAGCATCTGAGTTTGAACATTGGAGCCACACATAATCTATTTCATTGCATCGACAATCTTTAAGGCATAGCAAATTCAATGACACCACACGGGAATTGATTCAATCTTTTTTCGTTCAAGTACTAATTCAACCTTCGCATCACACCAGGATTTCGATAGTGATACATCTGCACAAATGAAGTTACCAATCTTATGAAACCAAGTCGAAGCCATGGCTTCAATGTTAGACCGTCAGAAGCAGGGAGAGGTAGTGCATTCCCCAAGGTAAAGCTCCTTGCCTGATGAACCCTTATCCAGAGTTAGATGTCATTGCCTAGAGGTCTATATTTAATTCAAACCCATTCAATCACTGGAAGCTTACACAAGGAACGGTGATCCTAGGAATAATATTGAATTTACTTATGATCTCCCAAGAGAAAGATGATTGTAAGTATATTATTGCACCATATCAGAAGGTTACAAATATAACAGAGGAAAACCAGGGGTGAAAAACACAAGCAACGCATTCCTCAATCTAAACGAATGGTTTATTCTATGGCTTGTTCGGTTTTAAGGAACGCACGGCGCTCAGGCGACGAATATAATGGTTAACCAGCACATCAGGTGGAAGACATTCCTTAATCAGCGGAATTTCGATGAAGTTTTTGTGCCCACTCATGAAGGGATGGGAACCTCTCGGCATCAAATATCTTGATGCCCCTATTTCTTCCATGACGCAAAGGAGCCAATGCGGGGATCCAACCAGCCACAAGATCCAAATAGCCCATCTTGTCTCCCGCAAAACTCCTTGCCTTCAATCTGCTTTCTCAAGATAAGTGAAAGACTCTAATGTAGTCTCCACTGCTTTCTCCTTTTTCCTCACCATCTTCGGCCAGACAAGCTTCAAAAGCACCGAAGACACACTGTTCACAGTGACATGCATAAGCTAGTTTATCATCAGGAGGAATTATTTGACTCGAAAGGGAAACTTATTCTGCCGTAAACATGCTGATACAAAGTCCTGCGTTTCTGAAGAATGTGAATTATAAATATGGGTGCCAGAAGAAAATCTGACCTATAATACAGACAAGAAGATCTCCAACTGTCGAGAGGATTTAGTAACATTGACTCTTTTGGTATATGGGTGGGCATCCCCTTGGCAAAGCCACCTCTATGGTCGACTTTCTACATCGATTGAATTTAAGGTTTCGTTCTTTTCAATGGAATTTTCAGTTGCAGACACGGTTTCATCAGAAAACCTTGTAAGATAGCATTTTTGGTTGTCCCAGCATATATAAACAAGAAATCCCAATTACAAAGAGTTTCGTCCATATTCAATGGTATCGATTCTGCCATTAGATTGCCATTCAGAGCTAGCATTTAGCTGACATGTGTGGTGTATCCATAGATGGAATCTGGGGATTCAAGGGAAGCTAACATGCCGCTCCAACATCACGCCGTTACGTTAATATGGCCTACTTCATATTACTCTCTCTCTCTCTCTCTCTCTCTCTCTCTCATGCATCCAGCAAGTGTGAATACGCAAGATAAGTGCATCCACAGAATAAACTCACAGGGCAATTGAACTTTGCTTAAACAGAACAACATGCACTTCTTGACTTGAAGAATCTTTTCGCATGGATTTTGTGCTTTTCTTAGTGAACAATGAATTGAAGTATCTAACGGAAAGTCGGAGCCAATTCAGCACCAAGTTTGAACTAGATTCCAATCATCGGCACGGCAATTCATTTTCAGCCCGCTAATAATCAACTTCGGGGCAGCAAAGGGAACATCATTCAACAGAAAACTTTACACTTCCCGTAACGAGAACAAACAGCAGACAGACGAAAGGCCAAATTTGGGGGAAAGTCAAGGGTCACCTTGTCATCAGCAAACTG
This sequence comes from Eucalyptus grandis, assembly GCF_016545825.1. NCBI lineage: Eukaryota > Viridiplantae > Streptophyta > Magnoliopsida > Myrtales > Myrtaceae > Eucalyptus > Eucalyptus grandis. The sequence continues at coordinate 3,179,028 of NC_052619.1, read as the reverse complement.
AGCCCAGAAACGAGCTTGAGCTCTCTCGTAAGGGTCTTGAGGCAACAACGGATAAAAATCACCTTCTTCCACTTCTCATCGATGTACTCCAGAATCACTTTGACTCTGCAATCACGTCCCCATCGTCCAACAGCACCGGGACCTTTCTTGTGCACCGGGTTCGACTTCAAAAGCAATTCGGTCTTCCCCTTTGAACCAGTCTTCAACAGTGAGCTGTACCGAGGCCCTTCAGTTTTAGAGCCCACTCGATTCTTGTGCAGAAGAAGCTCGTCGCAGAGACTATGATCTTTAACTTAGCCATGGTCTCACTTCTTGCGATTTGAGCAGTGTACTGCTGAGTTGGGATCTCTCGTATATAAATCAAAATGAGATGCGTTTCCCAGTGACCGCCGTGTTCAGTCTAATGCCGCCAAGAGGAATCTCGCCCCACCGTTGACGAGGAACAGTGAAAGGCAAGGCCAAGAAGGAGAAACAAAATAGATTTGATTGATTTAATTAGACTTCATTGTTTGCCATAAGTTCACCTTGGACCAACAATAAAGTGGACGCATCTCTGCTGTAACATGCAGATCCCAACCCAACTACACTGCTTAGCATACAGGTCTACAAGCCTGTTCAGTGGCTTCCTTACTTAGTATTAACCAGTCGAAACTTGCACACACAAATGAAGCATCAGTCCACGGATCAAATCAATTCAAGTCATATACAGCTACCAACAGGAATTTCGCTAAGCATCGAAGCAGAATAGATTTATGCACCATCATGAGGTCACAAGTAAAAACATCTCGGAGTCCTCGTCTTCACCGCAGTCCTTGATGAAAAATAAATATACGAAGGGAACGCATGGTTTCTTGAAAAATGATCTTACATTTTAGTTTGCTAGCCGCCAAGTTTGGAAATTGTGGGTCGCAGAGAGGTTGTTGGAAGTTGCGGTCATCGACATGTACAAGGGAAAGGGACAAGGATGTATAGTCCAGTAGAAGAGACGTGAGGCATTTCATTTTTGGGCGACTGAGGATTACAATATATCAATGCATGGAATATTATATCAAAAGGGCAAAAAAGGGGGACATCATTGCTACCAATATGATTTTTTTTTTGCCGTACTATGCAATCGACAAAGGCATATTTTTACTTGGACGCAGTTTATCTCAACTCATCCTATTTGTGATAGACTGAATTTATGTTAGTTTTAGATTAAAAAAAAAAAAAAAAAAATATATATATATATATATATATATATTTTAATCTGGAACAAGTTGGTTTTAACGATGTACGCATTTCATATAAAAAACATCAAGCACATAGTGACTAAGGGAGCAGTGGGCCCTCATCAGCCTGCCGGTTGCGCTAATGTTCAGATGAAACTCAAACGGACGTATGTATCTTTTGGCCGTAAGCGTTTTGATTTTTATCCCAAGTTCTGCAGAATGAATAATTTAGTTGTATAGTGAATAATTCGCTCATAAATCGCATCTCGTATTCAAAGAATCTCGTGTTTTCTATTCAATACCTTTTCATGTACATTCATCTTCCCAACCAAAAATAAAAAATAAAAAAAAAAATAATAATAAGGTTTTCAAATTCATTGATGAGTCAATTTCGTAGAAAGATTTTTGTCACGAAAAGGTCATTTCGTGAAGCGATTGTACTCTTGCAAGACAACTCTGGAGGGTGTTGATTGCGCAGCCACGAGTAAAGAAAGTGATGGGTTTTTCTATGTGATGATAGGCCAAGTAGGCCTCTGCCCGCGTATTGGGTTTAAAACCCGGCCCGAGGTTAAGGCCGATGAATGAAGGGTTAAGATATGAAGATATGTTACGTTGGGTTTATGTCTTTTGAGGTAAAACGTTTACGTTGAAGAGATGCGTCGAAGCGTTTTAAGAGAGAGAAAAGAAAAAGGGGAATGTGCTTTTGGATATACGTATGTTTTTTCAACAAAAAGTTCTCTCCCCCTCCAAAAAGTAACATAAGAACAGTACCTTCAAAATCAGATTTTTCTTTACAAAAGGACAGTACGCTCCTTGTAGGAGCAGGACGAGGATTCTTTCTCGAACTTCAACATTGGTGTTTTAATGTGGAAAATAAGATACTGTTTCCTTTTTGTACGTGCTTTTCGATCGGTGATACATGTGTTTCGGCTCGTCTTTCGTATCTGCTTTAGGGATTGATTAGTGTTGAATTCTTTAGGGAACCGTTATTCCCAACATTAGTATCGAGCCTAGTTCATGTTTCCTAATCCATTTTTTCATGTTTTTGAATTGTTTTGATTAATTTTTTGGAAATACGTCGCATCTGTTCGATCAGGATGGAAAAATCCCAACATCGTACCGTTTCCCCCTCGTTTTTTGATTTTTTGTAAATCGAGGTTTGTTTTTTATAACATAGGTCAAAGCTCTCGTTGATATGAGAAAAACGAGTCAGGCCCTCGGGCGCTGTGTGACGCACACGCCGTTTCCATGCTAGGCGCGTGCGACGCACGCACATGGCGCGTGTCGGGTCAGCCGATTCGACCCGATCCGTCCGCTCGACCCATTGACTTTGTTGACCCATTGGATTTCACCCATTGACCATTGACCCCAAAAAATAAGAAAGGGAGAAGGAAAAGAATGTGTTTCTTTTGCCAAGTAAGTCTAAGTGGATTATAAGTAATCCCTTATTTGTTCTGGCATTTTGTTATAGGAACAATGCCTCTTCGTGAGTGCACACACCTATTCCGCACAATTACGAGATGAACAAAAGAAAGACTTTCTAGGTTGATAGCTGAGTTGAATAATTATCGACGGGAGAGTAGTGACTTAATTGATCATATTCTAGGTCAATCGCAAATACAATAGGTCATATGGAATAGTCGAATCCCCATACCACATTCTGAGATTGTGCAATTCTTCATAAACACTCTTTCACCATTATGGTAAGTGTTAAACTCGTCTATGGGAGGTCACAGAGCTACTACGTATAGGAGGCTTGTAATGACTTTTATAGATAAACATTACCGAATTGAAGCCACAAAGACTGCGACCCATGGAATGACTTCAATCCACAGGGGATGAGTGTGCGAAGGAGAAATCCTAAGGATACCCCGTCTGCTTTACCGTGGTTGCCTAGAATGTCTAAGAAATTTAAAGAAGAAAAAGATCAAGAAGTTGAACAAAAACGATCTTTTCCCTAGTTCATGTGTTGTCTTGGCATTAGAAGTTTTGACTGATCTTTATTTAAGTATGTTTTATGGACATCTTCTTGTAAATGGTTTTACCTAGATGTTGTTGGTGTAGCAACTGATATATTCGTTATATTACGTAAAAGCATTATTATTCTATCATTATTGGATATCAAATATTATTTACTTATGCTATTATTCATTGTTGTGAGTAGTTCATAAAAAGTTTTTGTAGCTCAAAGAATTTATTTTGCGTAAAAGATTATATTAATAATAATTTTAAGTTTTGGATGATGATTGGAAACATAATAACCTTTTGACTGAAACCTTATTTCAAATTATTCATCAATATGATTAGTTTTGCAAAATGGATGCATAAATGATAGGCATTAATAATTTGTACATATGTGTGATATGTTGATTGATGGCTTCAGCCACAAGAGCATAATCGCTAAGTTGAACAAAGGTGAAAAAGCTCAACGACAATAGCTATGAAATATGGCACATGAAAATCCAATATGTGCTATAAGAGCAAGCGGCACTAGAAACTCTTAACGACCATGGAAATGGCGAAGATGGAAACACTGCATGACATAAGAGAAATAATGATGCATTTGCTGCATGAAAGAAAAGAACTCTCTTGCTCGTATTGCATTCTTACCGAGTAGTATAGAGAATGATGTCATGCGAGAGTTCGGGCATTTTGAGAATGTTAAGGAAATGAGAAGGCGTTGGCAGCAAGAATTTGGTCATGCTTCAATGACCAGACCGAGACAACTCACTATTAGGTTTGACTCTTACAAGAAGCCTCATGGTCACACCATGAAGCAACACCTAAGAAAAGATGTCAAATATGATTAATGAGTTGAAAGATGCTGGCCATGTCTCTAAGCTGACGAACGAGCAAATGCAAATGATTCGTTCATTGCCTTAGAGTTGGGAGCATATGAAGGTGCACGACCCACAATGAGAATATTAAAACCTTTAAGGATGCATTGCGTCATCTTGAGCTAGAAGAGGACCGCCTCTTGGTGGCTAAGCCAACTGAAATTTATCATGCTGGTTCCAGCTCACATGGAGCTTCAAACTCCAGCGCCAACCTCTGACTGGATCAATAAAAGGAAAGGTAGGGGCAAGTGATTCGAGGAAGAAACCAACGGTTGACCAATGCGAAAGAGGAAAGCGTACTCGAATGAAGAAGCGGGATAAGGTGAGAAGTGTTACAATTGTGACAAGAAATGTCATTGTGCTCGCAATTGTCGCGAGCCAAAGAAGGTATACACCATTGTACTTTTGAGAACTTTGCTTATATATCAAGTTATGTATTCTTAATAGAGTCTAATCTTTTGTGGACTGTAAATTCGGGAGCAACATACCATGTAGCTTAAAGATAGAGAACTCCGTCATGGAATTCCGACGAGTATCAACTGAAACTAAGTGATCTATGTAGGAAATAACTTCAAAGTAGAAGTAAAAGGACTGACACATACCAACTGAACATGCGTGGTGAATGCTTCTGAGATTCATCAGAATTTAGTGTCTGTTTTAGTGTTGGTCAAGCTTGGTTTTAATATAAACTTCCATAATAGTGGTGTAAATTTGTATTTGAATACAAATTACTCTGGTTATAATTATTTTCTAGATGGTTTCATTGTATTAAATATTGACTATAATAATGATAATGTTTGTTATTCCCTTTTCACATCTCATAATTTATATGATAATGATGTGAATATGTGACATGCTAGACTTAGTCATATTAGCCAACAACGTATGAATAGACTAGCCAAAGATGACTTGTTGGGCAACATTGAAAAAATCGATTTGCCCATATGTGAGTATATTGCCTAGTATGGGAAAACGACAAGAAACCATTTGGAAAATGTAAAAGAGCTTAATTTTCTTTTGTATTTAATTCATTATAAAGTCTGTGATCCGATGAATGTGAGAGGAAGGTATGTGACTATTTATTTCATCACATTTATAGATGATTATACTTATCAGATATGTCTATTTGATTTCTTTAATTTGAAGCATTGAGTTGTTTCAAAAGATTTATGAACTTGATAGAAAATCAATTAAACAAGAAAAATAAAAGTATTGAGGTCCGATCGAGATTGAGAATATTTATCTATGAGTTTAGTAATTTATGTGATGAAAAATGAATAGAAAGACAATTGTCTATTCCATATACTTCTTCAACAAAACCCTACTGGAAAATGGTTAGGTGATGATGGCGCATGCTAACTTACCTATCACTTTTTGGAGTGATGCGTTATTAACTGCTGCCTATATACTTGGCTCCCGGGTGCCTTCTAAATCGATTACTTCCACTTCATATAAGTTATAAACAAGTAGAAACCGGACTTGAGTTTTATTAAATCATGGGGTTTTGCTGCCTATACTCATGAGTCCTCTCACAAGTTTGGAAAATTGAATCACAGAGTAAAGAAGAATATTTTCATAAAATACTCTAAATACTCAAAAGAATATTTGTTCATAAGTAAGCAGGAAAGTGGAAATATAATCGATTCGAATCACATGATGTCACATTTTTAGAAAATGAATTTCCTAAGAATGGCGAAATATGTGAGGATTACTCCTTATTTGAAACCTTAGATCCGATAGTGAATTTAGTGGAATTCGTCAAGTGGGAGTAACATAAGAAACGAGATTAATTTAATTCAACTCACTCTCAATTACAACTACATGATGAGACGATATCGTTATTATCTAATCCAGTGGGAGCATAATGAAAGAATGATATGCAAAAGTGTGCAATCTCCCATATGGCAAATAAGTTGCAAAAAGTATTTCCACGACGCTTTAATATTGAAGGGTAAACTTTTATAGTTGCTCCACAAGATAAGATGAGCCAAGAAATGTACATGAGACTCTAAATTGCCTAATAAGGAAATTGGATCCATGCAATGGAAGAGGAGATTGAGTCAATGAAGTCAAACCATGTTTGGGAACTGGTTGATCTTCTAAAAGGACGTAAAGCCATTGGGAAAAATGGGTTCTCAAAATAAAGCGTAAAGCGGAAGTGACTCAATAAAAGACATAAAACTCGTCTTGTGGCGAATGGGTATAATCAACAGAAATGAATTGATTATAAGGAAACATTTTCTCTTATAGTGAGATTTATCTCGATTTGCATTATTCTAGCAATAGTAACTAGTATGGATCTTGAGTTATATTAAATGGATGTAAATACTACTTTTCTCAATGGAGAATTAGAGAAAAAAATATATATGGAACAACCTACTGGTTTCATTATGGAAGGCCAAGAATGAAATATATGTCGACTTTTGAGATCAATATATAGCCTTAAGCAGTCGTCGAGACAATGGTATATACGTTTTCATAATGTTATAATGGCATATGATTTTACAATAATTGATGATGATCATTATGTATATATCAAAAGATCTAAAAATCAATTTGTGATCATATCATTATATGTTGATGATGATATACTAATTGCCGGAAACAATATGGAGTTTATTAATACTGTCAGAGTTGGTTATCTTCAAATTTGAAATAAAAAGATATAGATGATGCTGCATACATTCTTGGAGTTAAGATTTCAAAGATCATTGAAGGTCATTATCTCTTTTGCAAGAAAAAATATATAAATAATGTTCTTAAACGATTTCATATGCAAGACTATAAACCCATAGATACTCATATTGCAAAAGGTAAAAGGATTGAGCCATAGATTGTATTCAAAGAACTCCACAAGAAAAGGAAACAAATGAACATGTTCCTTATGCTAGTGCTATGAGATGCTTAATATACGCTATGATGTGGCCACCAAGACATGACATGTGTTTTGTAGTTAGAATGTGAGTAAATACCAATCCAATCCAAGTCAAGCACATTGGAATGCCGTTTAAAAGAATACTAAGGTATCTAAAGGGAACTGCTGATTAAAAGCTAAATTACCAAGGAAATGATCTACGACTTGAAGGCTATTCAGATGCTAATTAGGAGAAGATTTAGATGAAATGAAATCTACCTTTGGATTTGCTTTCTTACTGAATAATGGCACCATATCTTGGAACAGTAAGAAGCAAACGTATATAACATTATCCATGATGGAAGCTGAGTTCGTGGCATTATCAAGCGGTAGTACAAGAATGTGTTTGGCTTAAGAGATTTTTGGATAATTTAGGTGTTATTGGGTATGCTGCAAATCCATTATTGGTTAACTGTGATAACCAAGCAACTAGCTTACACCAAAGATCCAAAATATCGTGGCAAGACCAAACATATAGATACAAAGTATAATTTTGTCAAGGTTATGGTTACACGAAAAGATGTGAACTTACAGTATATATCTATGCATAGAATGGTACGAGATCTCTATGACAAAACTAATACCTAGAGATGTTTGTGGTAATGTAAAATCTTTAGAACTACGTAGAGGTTGATGTAATGAATATTGTAATTTCTGAAATATTCACATTTAATGAATTTTTTCATTATTAATGCCTATGAATCTTTGTTTAATGTTTATGCATCTTAATACTCAATTACATTATATAAAGATTAAGAAAGTAATCGGACAAATAAAAGATTAGCCACCCACACGGGTAATCGCCTCTATTTACTGTGATAAATAGATATGAGACGATTTTAAGTTTATTATCTAGGTGATAATCGAGAGCTCAAGTTGAAATACATATGTCACATTAATCGAGTGTTAAGATGATGACATAATATTTACTATTTTTGAAAGTAAAATAACCCACATATTTTATTTTATCTGTCTATGATACTCCAGGATGAGTTCTGATGGAATTCTATGAATATGTAAATATGTGAACTCAAGTTAGACATTAGGTATATTTGAAACTATCATTTGTACGGTGGCTGATGGTGTAGACATACGCTCTATGGGAAAATGATTAATACCGTAGAATAATGTATTTCATACTATGTATGCATGGAGACTACCAATAAGAGTGACAAAAGTTTGATCTCAACTTTTATGCCATATGGGACTATTGAGAAAAGAGTTTCCTCAATTTAGCACCCTCATGACTCTTATTTATTCTCAAAATTTCTATTCAGTGTTTGCTAGCTTAGGATGTTGCTAATGATCATGAATTGATTTTGATCTAATAGGACATTTCTAGAAAAGCAAGCTGAACTGAAATTGGGAGTTTGAAGGAAATAGGAAGATCGAATTTGGAGAATTACATTCTAGTTTTGTATTCACTAGTCGACCAATTATGATTGTTTTGAATAATCATCATTGTGAATACAATACATCATTGTTTAAAAAGATATCAAGAGAGAGATATAAATATGATTGATCGATCTAGGTGCCGCATACTAAAATCTACTTAGAGTGTGATGCTCATATAAGCTATTATATATTCTAACAGATGTATGGCAACGAGCTCTCAAAATATACTGGTCACTTGCAGTTATTCACCGGTATGAATGTTGCAGAGGTAAAGAGATCCTATTCACCCCACCATGATCGAGTGGGAGATAATGGGCTTTTTTTATGTGATGATGGACCTAAGTAGGCCTGTCCGCCTATGTTGCGCCTAAAAACCCGGCCCGTAGGTTAAGGGCCCATGAATGAAGGGTTGAGATATGAAGAGATGTTAATGTCTTTTGGAGGAACGTTTTACGTTGAAGAGATAGTTCTTTGGAAAAGACTTTTTAAGAGATAAAAGAAAAAAAGGGGAACGTACCTTTTGGACGTACATATGTTTTTCAACAAAAAGTTATCTCCCCCTCCAAAAGTAACGTAAAAAGTACCTTCAAAATCAGAGTTTTCTTCCCCTAAAGGATAATATGCTCCTCGGTAGAACGGATCGTGATTCTTCCTCAAACTTCAACGTTATGTTTTAATCTATGAAAAATAGTATGTTGTTTTCATGACGTGTTTTTGATCAGTAATACATGTGTTTCCCGGGCTCATCTTCGCGTTCGTTTTAAGGATTTAATTGAGTATCGGATCCGTTTAGGGAATCCGTTATTCCCAACTGAAAGCAAGGCGAACAGCAGCACTGAGTAATAATGTGAATGATATGGAGCATAAACTACAGTCATGGAAAAGCTAAAGCATTCAGCGATGATATCGAACGGACCTCTCAAGTTGTTGGTATGGCGGTACGATTACACTTTGCATGAACCGTTGAGAAGACTCCTACGTAATTATCACTATGGATAATTATTTAAGGTTTTTGTGAGTTCCGGCGCTGTCGATGCGCGGTACTATTGGGAACCCTCGGAGGTCGAGAGGATCAAAGCCAACCATAAAGAAGTGCAGGCGAGGGGAAGATAATCAGGTCAACAGCAAGTTTCTACGAGCCGGGGATTCAGTTGATTTAGGAAGCGACTACAATGTGAGTGTGACCCGCTCATGGTTGCAGAGATTGAGTGGTTCAGATCGCCAAATACAAAAAGTGCCCAATACCGAGCCAAAGTTTCAGATAATCATCAATTGACAAAATGCTTAATTGCCGCAGCCGGAAAAGAACAACAAAGGATGAGAAGGTAGTAAAGAAAAGTGCCCAATACAAGACCATTCCACAGCCCGGGAAGATGGACATGAATGACATAGTTATGGCCTAAGTAGCACAACACCGACACAAGACATGCAACACGCGCCAACACATCATTTTTAGAAAAAAAAAAAAAAAAAAAAGAAAGAGAATTCCAACATATTGTATAATAAAAAGAGACTAGAATGTATTTACACTCAAAATCGTGAGTCACATGAGGGAGAAGAGAAAAAAATATTTGGTTTTTTTTTTTTTTTTATTTTTTGGTGAAGAAAAAGATTTTGGTTTTTCTTCTTCTCATTTTTATTTTTTTTTATTTTTTTTACATATTTACTTTTTAACCCATCATTTATTGAAAACTTTAAAATCGACCTCGTGCGTGTTAAAATTGCGTATTGAAATTATGAACTCGCGTGTCAGAAAATTCGGTGTCAAAAAAGTTGACTACATATCAATTTTCTGACACCTATCACCGCGTGTCAAACACGTGTTGAAGTCATTGACATGATAGTGTTCTTAAAAAGTCATGTTAGTACTTTCCGAGGTTATGGCCTTGATTATACTTATCACTACAATGATATGCGAACATGTCGACTCATACACCTATGAAACGCATGGATATGGCTGAAATTTTGTGTATGTCATGACTGAATGCCTGTTCTGGTGATCTTTTAGAATAACTGGGACTGCCCGCATCCTTTCTAAACCAGCTGAACATTGAATAGCTTGACTTTGTCCGCGAGAACACCCATACGTGGATTGTTGACTTACACCAGGGGGATGCCATGCCGAGTTTCATTTGAATTGTGCAGCTTACGCTCACTGATTTTCAGAGAAGTAAGGCCTCGGTCAACTTCTTTTACCCCTAATATCCAATAAAAAAAATTTATATCTTCTAGTTTAATTTCTTTTCTTCAGTAAATGTAGACAAATTACTCATTTATATTCTGCTGTCCAGCACGCGCGACGACTTGTGCATCATTGTGGACTTTCTCTACAAAGAAGTGATGACTAGGCAATTTGTCATGTGATGAGATGACATATTATTGGCTGGTACACTGATGTGACATCACTCATTCAAATTAAATGTTTTATTTTCAGATAATTTAATTTACTGTTATTTGGTGGAGTGACCAACGGTCTCGTGCCTATTCAAAAATAAAATAAAATAACGGGCTTAAAAGTCAACATAACTTTGGGAGCTCCAACTAAAAGCAATTCTTTTCGTTTCGGCTTTAGGCGCGTTTGGTTGTGTTTTGTTTAAAAATTGTTCCGGGGAATGCAATAGAAAAGTATTTCTGTTCGAGGAACAATTTTTGAACAAAAATACAGCGTTTGGTAAACTTGTTCCGAGAATAAAAATAAACAGAAACATGTTTGGTAAATTTGCATAATTTTTTTTATTTCTTTTATTTTTTCTATTTTTTCTTATTTTCCTTTTTTTTTCTTTTTTCATTTTTTTCTTCTTCTTTTGGCCGGTCGCGGCCAAGGCCTTGGCCGGCGACCGGCCGGCTAGGGCCGAGCTCGCGGCGGGCAAATCAAGTGTCCGACGACGGGCGGCGCGGCCTCGCCCGGGCCACGCCGGGGCGAGGCCCCGAGGCTCGCCGGCCGGGCGAGCTTCGGCTGCCCGGCCAGGCGAGCTCGAGGCCGGAGCTCGAGGCCGGACCGGGACTGCGAGAGTCGGCCTCGCCGGATGATCAAGCTCGGCGAGGTCGGCCTCGCCATGGGTAGCGGCTCAGGCTCGCCCTCGGGCGAGCCGCCTGGGCGACGGCGCTCGCCGGCTCGCGGCGGGCCGACCCTCGCCCAGCTACGAGCCTCGGCCTCGCCGGGGGTGGCGTCGGCCTCGCCGGGGAGGTCACGACGGAGCCGCCGACCCTCGCCGGTGGCCCATGGCCAAGGCCGGCGACCGGCCAAAAGAAAGAAGAACAAAAAATAAGAAAAAAGAAAAAAGTATTTCTGATTTGTGTCAGAAGCTTGAGAAACACAAAATTTGTGTTTCATTTACATTCTTGTTCACGAAAGAACGAAAAGAGCGAATAAGAAGCGACGCGTCCAAATGCGGCGTTTGTTTCTTTTTTGTTCCCAGGAACAAAAAAACAGAAAAATTGTTTAAAAACAAAAAAAAAGAATACAACCAAACGGGGGCCTTACTAACCGGGTAGGACCCACTTGCTATAAAGATACTTTTGCTTGTAATAGAGAAATCTCAATTTCTCAACGACATAATTTTTAATTTGAACACGGGTGTCAATCGTAAACCTCAAATAGTTGAATCATGAATTGAAATCAAACAAATTGCATGAACATTAAGTGAAACATTTAAAAAATTTAAGTAAAGTACCTTTTTATTGTGAATGTTTTAGTAAGATCCATAACTTACGAAAAAGATATCTCGATTTTAGTACATGTTATGAATGCTATACATAAGTAGATATTTGTCACTCGGCTTTAAATCAAAATATTACATTTGAAGATAATCACAAATTCTTACACGTTATTATTTATGATGGTTTTTGTAGAGCACAAAATCTAGTTTGAATTATTATTTAACAATCATAGTATAATATTCATCATAAAATTTCACATTACATTATCAAGTCAAAATAACATGAGAATTTTTTTTTCTTGCGATTTATTTTAGATATATAATTGAGAATCGACTTATCTCACAACGGAAGGCAGTCCTATTCTCATCATTTTATCCCATTAATATCTTTCAACAAACAAAAATAATTACCGAAAAGAGGAGATAAAAGCCAAAGTAAGAAGCATAAATAAAGGGTAAAGAATACCATAAATAGTTTCTAAATCTTTCACGACAAGAAAAATATCATCAATTTGAGGTTGATAAATGTGGATATGCTTGGTCAGTTCCAAATAAATTCTAATCCCATAAAAAATTGTAAAATATTTTCACTAGATAAAAAAAATAAAAGATCATTAAAATATATTTAAAATTCGATGAGAGTTAGTAACTAGAAAAATTAGGAGAAAGGGAGATCTTATGTCGGGTCCAAATAAATTGTGACCATTTATACAAAAAAATAATCTGAATAATCCTTTTTTTCCCATTTATTTTTCTCATGCCAATGTCAAATATTTTATGGTACAACCTTATTTTGCTGCCTTTTTAGTGATTCTTAAGGTTAAAATTAGACTACCACAAATTAGTTAGTGCCTTCTAAACATAGTTACGTATTCCGTGTATAATAAAGTAATTTTCCATATTTATTTATATTAGATAGAAATTATCTCTATTGCAAAAGTAACTTCCGTTACGTCAATGACTCGAAATTTGGTCAGTGTTCTAACAACTCATCTAGTTTTGAAGTATTTATAAAACTATCAACAATTTGCTTACAACTTTTACATATGACTTCTCGTAACTTGTAGACGGTTACAACTACATTGGAAAAGTGAGAACAAGTAAGTTGATTACTAATAAGTTTTCCCAGATCAAAATTTAAATTTTCAAAAATCAGATTCGAGCAACTTTTCATTTAATTTAAACCTCATTGACAGTAATTACAGCAATCCATGGTCCATACCCTCTTTCTTGAATTCGTTAAATGGGTTAGCAAAAAGTGGTCGGATGGATTGCGGTTGCATCTCATTGGATAGCAGAAGAAGAGACAAAGTTCTGATCTCAGACGACCGGAATTATAATCCTTGAAATCCAACGGTCGGTCGGGACCTTTAATGCCTTAATAAGGAGGTCGCATTTGGCCTCAACTTATGTTACATCGACTTAAAATCAATTTCTGGTATGAAAGATACTTAACACAACATTACATTCACACGGAGTACTTCGGCTCCAAGCTACCCGTTCCAACATCTCCAGGTTAGTAACTATTTTCTTACTGATTCCGATGATACTTCCGCTGATTCAAAACTGTTATTTCATTATGATCGATTCAGTTGATAGCAGTTTCTGACGTTCCTTGTGCTCTAAGCGATTTCTTCAGTCGTTTCTGTGATGGGGAGTCGCTCATTGACTGGAGAATTTCTTCAGGACGACGGTGACCGACGTCTTTGAGTTCATAGACAAGGCCATCACAATCGCCGCGCTTGATTGCCCCCAAGATTTTCTGTCTCAAAAGAGGCCGTATCGCGGAGCAGCTGTTCTCATGTGGGACAGCTCCGAGATGGAGGTGACTCTGCAGCCGAGAGTAAAGAAAGCAAGGCGAACGGTGACACAGGTAATGCCAAGAGCAGTGCTGGGCAGCATAAAGTACGGTGATGGAGAAGCCGAGTCATTCGGCAACGATATCGAAGAGGCCTCTCTAGTTGTCTGAGTTCTAAGGATCAAGCAGGTTTGGACAATATAGCCGACATGAGGTCAATGTCCTAACTCTGAATCTCGTCCATGCATGGCGTATTTCTGTTTCTCGTCCATTCTTTACCCATTGTTTTCGGATGTCAATGGTTCTTGAGATAAGTTTGTGGATATGACGTCAAAAATGGCTTCTTGAGATCTTCTGGAGAGCATGCAATCTAACTTAGTATCCTTTCTTGGTATAACATTCTGAGTCCGCGCTGCTTGAGTCATTGAGAAGACTCCGGTCTATGACTATTACTATAAATACATTGAAGGTTCGATTGAGGGAAATTCTATAGGGAGTGGTACATGCTTTTTGCATCAACACTTGGTAATTTAATTTGTCCAATTTCTCACAGAAACTAAGATCGGGATAAGTGTCAACAGTCTCGAAGGAACTGCGGATCGAAGCTGATTGCTCAGCTTGCCCACGACAATACTATGTACGGAGTGAAACGCCTGTTTTTGCATAGTTTCTGGTTTATAGCATAGGTTAGGTCATTTCCATAGAATTTGCCTGTCGAACTTGGTCCTGCAAGAGCACGATGGTTTCATACTAACTGCTCGATTCTTTTCTTCGCAGGAGATGGAAGGCTATGGTCAAAGAGATATGCCGCAGCACAGAGGATGTTGCTGGTATTAATTTGCAGAAACATCCTTTTGCTCTTTTCAACCCCCATGCGCCAAGATTTTTTTAACGCCTTGTGCTTGAATTCTTTTATAGATCCTTGCAATGTCGGAGACAGAACGACATCTTCCATCAAGAACCAGAAGAACATCAGGAAACCAGGACAAGAACAGTACGACTTCAGCCAGGCAGGTTCATTAGCTGACAGGAACCGGAGGCTGAATGTGAACCAGCACCGAGGCACTGTGAAGCCCAATATGTCCTCAAACGCTGACCTGAGAACATTCCCCCAAGCGAGATTGCGTCGTGGAAGTTTGAGAAGGAGAGAATGCTTCGGTCACAAAAATCGAATGAATCTGTCACAGGGGGCAAAATACCACTTGCCGGTCGACAGAATGGTAGAATAACAAATTTGATTTCCAAGTATCCTTTCAACCGAAAGAACTGACTTGTTCATTTGGTTCATTCGAAAGATCAAATGCTCCAACAAAGTCGTAGCAGAGGTGGGGTTTGAATCCAGCGAGAGGAAGACACAAGAACTTCATCGAAAAGCAGAAACAGGTTATTAGATTGATTTCATACTATATAGTCAGCTGTTTCTTGGACCGATTACAGCAAGCACTAATTTCGTCATTTCTTTTGACAGACAAAGGCGTCGGACGGTGCGGGTATTGGATCTATGTGATCTCCCAAAGATGGCAACGAGTCTTAAGGCTCCGTGCGCAACAACTAGGAAAGCTCATCGGCAGAGGGGTGCTTGCAGAGCCTGGTATCATCCTTCTGAAGACCAAAAGTACAGAGCCAACAATTTTGCACAGAGAGGCCAAAGTTACTGGACTGGTAATCAAGCAAGAGTTCTATAGTTTATAGTTTTCTTCTTAGTTGAAGCCAATTAAAAGCTCTGGGAGCTAATCAATAGAGTCCTGTTCTAGGAGGTAATGTTGATGTGTTTGCCGGAAATTGTATCTAGCAAACCTGTCATCAAGACTTTAATTTCTCAGCTATAAGAACCTAGTTTGCTTTTACAGCTTGGCTGTCTCACGTTCTCCTACTACGAATTGCTTCAATGGCCATAAGAAATGGATGACTAATGAATCGGATGTGCTTTGTGTCTCCAGAATTTAGCTCGTTAAATTCAACTATAACATGGGAGACGACCGCTTTCTGA